>NC_142950.1:11567042-11569542 GCF_046866305.1 Octopus bimaculoides
TATATATATATATATATATATATATATACATATATATATATACATATATATATATATATATATATATATATATATATATATATATATATATATATATATATATATATATATATATATATATATATATCTACCGAGAATATATATATATATATATATATATATATAGTGTTCCAAAAGTTTTTTTTCAAAGGTATTCTATTTATAAGCCTTTTCATTTTTTAAAAGAAATACGTTTGCGTGTGTGCTTGTATATTTGTACGTTTATCTGTGTGTGTGTGTGTGTGTGTGTGTGTGTGTGTGTGTGTGTGTGTGTGTGTGTCTGTATTTCATTCAAAATATATTTTATCTTGTATAAAATTTTATTTCATTTATTCATTTTTTAAATATTATTTTATGATATTATTTATATATTTTTGGGAAGAGCAATAAAATCGATATTTCTTTTTGGTGTGGCAATCGATAGTCATGCTTCGAGTTGTGTACAATGCCAGTTATATGTGTGTGTGTGTATGTGTGTGTGTGTGTGTGTGTGTGTGTGTGTGTGTGTGTGCATGTGTGTGTGTCTGTGCAGGTGCATGTGTGTGTTTATAGATTGATAGATATACATAGACATCTATGCATATACATATAGCTTATATATATGCATATATATATACATATATACATATATATAAAAACATACACACACACATACACACACACACACACACACACACATATATATATGTTTATTTTATCAACCTGTGGTCAGGAGCTTCAGTTGGAAACTACGTGGTCCCGGATTCGATCCCTCATTACAGCCCCTTGAGCAATTGTTTGCCACTCTAGCCTTGTGTTGACCAATACCTCGCAGGTGGAGTTTGGTTGTTGGAATCTATTAAAAACATCTGCGGGTGTATTGACTCTTGTTTCTAGCAATGTAGGTGCTATCCTGGTGACAATTGAAATTTTTCCTCTTGGTTCTATATTCCGTCTAGCCATCCTTGTTAATTTATATATACATACACACACACACACACACACACACACACACACACACACACACACACACACACACACACACGTATGTATGTATGTATGTATGTATATGTAGAATGTTGTAAAGTGCCACACGAGTTGATATGTATAAGGAAAATAAGACTAAGTAGAAAATGCTAAAATAATTTTATCATGAAATACATTTTGTAATGGTTAGTACCGGTTTCTGCCTTTTCGACTTTTTCAACTATATATACACAAGTTAGCTTCTATAGTGTGTGTGTGTGTGTGTGTGTGTGTGTGTGTGTGTGTGTGTGTGTGTGTGTGTGTGTGTGTATGTGTGTGTGTGTGTGTTTGTATATAACGATGACCACTAAAGTGGACACTTAATGTGCTAGAAGAAGATCACATGTGTCTACTAAGACCTAATAGTTCTCAAAAGAAATTCAGCGAAATACCAAACCGTATGCGACCAAGACAATGAAAATTACATACATAAAATTAAAACATTGTTATTCGTGGACCGGTTTCGGAATTAAAATTCTCTTACCGAGAATATCTGTCCCTCTTCAGCACGAACTGCAAGGAAATTATAATTCTCAGAATCTTATACAAGTTGTTCACCCCTAGAGGCGAACGTGTATATGGTTCTTCTAATTACAACGTAATGGTATATATAAACATATACATTAATCCCCTAAGATCTCATATATTTTTTCTGAATCTCTCTGATTCTTTCAATGTGCTAGCTTCCTGGTAATAAATCGATATTAATATCTGATTTTTACCCTATGTTTTAATTTTATATATATATAAATATATATATTTATATATATACATATATATATATATATATATATATATATATATATATATATATATATATATATATATATATATATATATATATATATATATATATACATACATATATATTAGCGCAGCTTTTCAGTATATAAATGAAATGTCACTAAGTATAAAGCTACATATTTGATTGTACAGTTATACATATAAATGTATTGGGGAACATCATTATCTATATCATTAGATACTAAATTTAAATACCTGGTGCCCCAGTTTGGCCACAGTCTTTGAGCTGAAGTGCTTAAAAAAATAAAATAATTAATAGTAATCGTTCTTGCGTTTCATATGCTTACCGCGCTCATTTGTGGAGAGAAAAGTATTTCATATACCTTCCTCCACTGGTTATTGCGAAACAAGTTAACGAGTATCTCGTATGGCACCTTGGGCAAGTGTCTTCTACTGACCAAAGCCTTGAGAGTGGATTTGGTAGACGGAAACTGAAAGAAGCCCGTCGTGTGTATATATATATATATATATATATATATATATGTTTGTATATGTGTGCGTGTGTGTGTTTGCGTGTGCCCTCCCACCATCACTTGACAACCGATGCTGGTGTTTGCATCCCCGTAACCTAGCGGTTCGGCTAATGTGACCGATAGAATAAGTACTAGGTTTACAAAGAATACGTCCTAGGATCAAGAATAAAATAACTAAT
>NC_142950.1:11574542-11577042 GCF_046866305.1 Octopus bimaculoides
GGCGGTCGTGGTGGTGGTCAGGAGTAGGCTGACGATGACGGCGACGACGACGACGACGACGATGATGATGATAATGATGATGATGATAACGACGCTGGTGCTGGTGGTGATGGTAGATGATGATGATGATGCAATTGAGGATGATACTGACGAGGATAGCCATAATAATATTGATCATTATAAAAATTGTATATTAACGTTAACAGCGTATAATAAAAACAACAACACCAATGATAATAATAACAATGATAACAATAATAACAATAAGGAGGAGGAGGAGGATATTAAAATCACTATTATTATTATTATTATTATTTTATTGTCTTTGCACAGCTTCTAACGCTGGAGATGTACTACGGTGTCAGTTGTTCACTACCAGTAAACTAAGGTAACACCACTTATTTTCGAGTATTCGAGCGGTTCCAGACAGTGCTGTTTTCTGCAAGTGCTCCACCCTTATTGCATCCCTTATTTGTTCCATATATTTCTCAAGATTTTTACTCACTGTTCCCAAGATTCCGACAATTATTGGTACAACTACCACCTTTTTTCAGCGAACACAACTGCTTGACCTCCCAAGCTAACCTTTCATATCTATCGACTTTTCTTTCTTCCTTATCGTATACCTTGTTGTAAGCTGGGCATGCTATATCTATGATCCAGCATAGTTTGTTCTCTTTCTCAATTAAAACTATGTCTGGTTTCCTATTCTCTATCTCATGGCCGCACTGAATCATAAGATCCCATAGGATCTTTGCATTATCATTTCCGATGCTGCCGTCGGATTTATGTTCGTACCACTTTTTCGCTTTATCAAGTCCATACTTGTTGCAAAGTTTCCAATGGACAATCCTTGCTATGTTGCCATGATGTCTCTTATATTCTTTCTGTGCTAGTGGCGTACATTGACTGGTAATATGTCATACGGTTTCACAGTTTTGTCCACAAATTCTGCACTTATCACCTTCTGACGTGTTGTCTATTCTGTATTTGATGTAATTGGTTCCTAATGCTTGGTCTTGGGCAGCATAGATTATAGTGCCTCCGCAGCCATCTTTTTTCTCTGTCTGTTTTATCTTCAACAAACCTATGAAATTGTCCATACATTCTTTTCTTTACCCACCTATTTTCAGTTCCATTCATTCGCAAGTCCTTGTACAGCACTTTATCTTTGCAATCTTCCATCCTACACAAGCCTGATCTTCTTACTTCCAATAATAGTGGTTCTGTGGCATTTTTTACATACCATGCTATGTTCTTTTCTCCTTCTCTAATGCTGTGTTCGCATCCAATCAGTCCTCTTCCCCCCTCTTTTTCTCGGTACATACAGTCTGTCTGTGTCACTTTGTCACTTTTGGGGTGGAGTATCCCATATCTAGTCAGCAACTTCCTTGTCTTTCAGTCTAAGCTGTTTAGTCCGTCTACTGCCCATGCGATTACCCCTACTCCATATCTAAGGAGTGAAACCGCCCGGGTATTGATAGCTTCAATCTTATTCTGTCCGTTTAATTTCGACTTAAGGATCAGTTTCAGTCTGCACAAGTACTCCACCGTAAATTTTTCTGTCATTTCTTTTTCCATCAATTTATCCATTTCCAGTATCCCCAAGTACTTATAGCCCGTCTCTTCTGTCTGCTTCATAACCTTTCCTGACGGTACCGCTAGCCCGTCCATGCATCTGATTTTGCCTATCTTCAAGACTAACACACCTATTATTATTATTATTATTATTATTATTATTATTATTATTATTATTATTATTATTATTATTATTATTATTATTATTAAGGCGACGAGTTGGCAGAATCGTTAGCACGCCGGGCAAAATGCTTAGCTGTATTCTGTCTACCTGTATCTTCTAAGTTCAAATTCAGCAGACGTCAACTTCGCCTTTCATCCTTTCGATAAAATAAGTACCTGTTGAGCACTGGAGCCCATGTAATCGACTTACCCTCGTTCTCGAAATTGCTGGTTTTGTGCCAAAATTTGAAACCATTATTACTATTATAGAAACAAAGCTCAGGTTTGGTCTTATTCTTGGTGGGATTTATATGGTAGTGGGTTACTACGTGTAACCTTAGGCATCCACACGTTTTCAGCAGTCTTTCAAGTGCTTAGAACCCTCTTGATAATCCTTGCTGTCCCTATGAAACAAACTTTCTGTAGGAGCTCTACCGGGCATTCTATTTCAATTCCCTTCAACCATTTGTCTACATCTTGGCTTTCTGTTACCAAAGCACCAATTATTATTAGCACAACCTTTACTGTCCGCATGCTCCAAATTCTTCCTATTTCAAATTTTAAGGGATTGTATTTTCTTTGTTTTTCTTCCTCTTTCTTTACGATCCTAGAATCAAACGGACATGATGGGTCGATAAGAAAGCAGCTTCACTTTGCCTTATTTATGATTGTAATATCTGGCCTATTATTTTCTAACTTCTTGTCTTACATTTCTACGACTCTAGTACTCTGGGTGGATAATGGCTCATTTGGAATTTAT
>NC_142950.1:11582042-11599542 GCF_046866305.1 Octopus bimaculoides
CCTACTTTTACATAGCATACTTGGTACTCAGTCAGACGGGCTAACTGTGTGTGGGCATACTTGTATGTGTATGTGTATATATGTGTATATATATATATAATATATTATGCATATATATGATATAAATATACATTTATATGTATATACATACATATATATATATGTATATAGAGATATATATACATATACATACATATATATATATATGTATGTATGTATGTATATATATATATACACATATATACGCTTATAAATGGACGTATCTTGGAGTGTGCCCTAATCAATTACAAGACATTTGTATAAGCATACGTATTTGGAAATATGGGTGTGTATGTGCATGTATGTATATATATAAATATATATATATATATATAAACATATATATATATATACATATATATATACATATATATATATATAATTATTATCATCATCATCATCATCTTTATTATTATTATTATTATATATGTCATATGTATACATATGTGTGTATATATATATATATATATATATATATATATATATATATATATATATATATATATATGATATATGATATATAATATATATGTTATATATATACATATAAGTATGGTCATATATACACATGTATATGAGAACGTATATATATGTTGTGGTGTCAGTATATATGTGTGTGTGTGTTCATTCTACTTACAATTTTTCTAACAAATGGCCCTAACTTTCTAATAAAAATCTACAAGACATCAATAAGCGAAATTAAAATATTTTATCAATTGATGTAATTGATATAAAATTGAAAATGTGTTCTTGTTCAGTACATAAGTACGGGTTATATACATATACATACGTAAACATATATATATATATATATATATATATATATATATATATATATATATATATATATCTACGTATGTTTGTATGTATGTATGCACATATGTATACATGCCTGTATAAACTTATATATATATATATATATATATATATATATATATATATATGTGTGTGTGTGTGTATGTGTATATATATATATACATAAATATATATATACATATATGTCTGTATGTGTATGCATGTAGGTAGACAAATAGATAGACAGATAGAATGGTAGGTAGGTAGATAGATAGATAGATAGATAGATAGATAGATAGATAGATAGATAGATAGATAGATAGATAGACAGACAGACAGACAGACAGACAGACAGGCAGACAGACAGACATGCAGGCAGGCAGACAGGCAGGCAGACAGGCAGATTGACAGGCAGGTAGATAGACTGACAGACAGATAGATAGATAGATAGACAGTCAGTCATACATGCATTTATAGATATATATTTACATGTATGTATAAGCATACATATATAAAATATTCAAATATACTGTGGGATACACACACACACACACACACACACACACACACACACACACACACACACACACACACACACACACACATATATATATATATATATATATATATATATATATATATATATATATATATATATACATATATGTATATACATACACATATATAAATATATATATGTATAAGTATATAGATATATTTATAAATGTATAAACATATACGTGTATATACATGTGTGTATATATATATATATATATATATATATATATATATATATATATAAATATGTGTGTATGTATGTACCTATGTATGTATATATGTACAAAGAGGGGAGCGAGAGATTGATCATTATGTAGACAGGTAGATAGATATATTCATATTTATATACATAAATGTACATGTACTTCTGGTCGAACATTTTAAATTCGCATTTTAAAGAAAGAAAGAAAGATAGAAAGAAATAAAGAAAGATAGAAAGAAAGAAACGAATGAAACCTTTTTCTTTCTACATCACCTCCAAAATTACACAAAACAAATATTAAAGACAAACAAAAGAACCCCGAAAGAAAAGGCATAAAATATTCATTTAGTTTCAATGTTTGATGGCAGTTAATCAATAAAGCAGACGATAAGTGTCATTTTTTTATAAATTTTATTTTCAATTTTATTTTATGTTACGTTTTATTTATTAGTTATATTTTGTTGTTTCTCGGGGAGGGGGAGATCTTGTTTAATATTTTATCCTGTTTTAATTTATTTTTTATTCATTAAACAAGTGGATATATGCATGTGTATGTGTGCGTGTCTATATGTGTATGTATGCGTGTGCGTGTGTGCGTGCGTGTGTGCGTGTGTGCGAAGGTGTGTGTGTGAGAGAGAAAGTGTGTATGTATGTGTGTGTGTGTGTGTGTGTGTGTGTGTTTATTTTTTTATATATTGAAAATTAACACTTGAAATCTTCAGTTAAAACATATTACAAATTGAACGGAGATTAAATACTTGATTTCTGTCGTGTGTGTATGTGTGAGTGGGTAGGTGTGGGAGACAGGCAAGCAGACAGACAGACTGCGTGTATTCGTGTGTTCGTGTTTCTGTAAATGCATGCCTGTATGTGTTTGATTGTCTGTGTCTGTCTATGTATGTGTGTAATACTGTGTGAGTGTGCGTGTGCGCATAAGTATCTGTGTGTATCTCTATATATATGTGCATGTGTGTGTGTATGTTAGTGCTTGTTCCCATGAATGAGTGTGTATGTTTGTATGTGTACGTGTTTGTGTGTGCGTGTGTGTGTGAGTGTCTGTATTTGTCTGTAATTGTCTGTGCACGTGTGTGTGTGTGTATGCGTAAATATCTGTGTACGTCTGTATGTACGTGACTGACGGTGTGTGTGTGAGTGTGTACGAGTACTTATGTGTATGTGACTGCGTATAAGTATGTATGTGTGTGTGTGTGCGTGCGTGTGTGAAAGCATTTGTATGTATGTGCCGTATGAATACTTATGCATGTCTGTTTATGTATATGTGTAACTATATGACTGTTTGTGAATGTGATATATGAGTGAGTGTGTGTATGTGTGAGAGAGAGAAGGAGAGAGACAGAGAGACAGAGACAGAGAGAGGGGGAAACATGGAGAAACAGAGAAAACAGAGAAAGAGAATCACGGATAGTTCAGAATATAAGAGAAGACGAGAAGTTATATTCGAGAAGTGAAGTAAAAAGTTAGAAAGTGTATTTGTAATGAGTGGGTAGAGGAGAAAGAGAGGAAGCTAGATTAAGGTAAAATGAGGGAAAGTGAGAGGAGAAGATTGGAATGGGAAAGATGGATAGAGGGAGGAAGAGAGGGGAAAGTAACATTGCAGAGTGAGAGAGGGGACAGAGTGAAAGAAAGTGGAGATTGTCGAAGAGAGAGAAAAAGTTATTGAAGAGATTTGCAAAGAAACATGGACGATGTTTCTTTGTGTGTGTGTAAGTGTGTGTACATATTGTGCGTGCGTGTCTGTGTGTGTGTATATATATATATATATGTGCGTGTGTGTGTATGTGTGTATGTGTGTGTGTGTGTGTGTGTGTGTGTGTGTGTGTGTGTGTGTGTACATATTCTTGTCTGCATGTGTTACGCAGGTTTGTGTGTATGTGTGTGTGTATATTATGATTTATCTTTTATTCTTTTACTTGTTTCAGACTGCGGCCATGCCACAGCACTACCTTGAAGAATTTTGTTGAATGAATCGACACCAGTATTTTTTAAAGCCTGGTACTTGTTCTACCGTTCCCTTTGGCCGAACCAGTTGTCAAGTGGTGGTAAGGGACAGACAGACACAAACACACACACATGCGCACACACATATAGACATAAACACAAACACACATACAAATGTGTGTGGGTGTGCGCGCGTGAGCCTTCCTTCAGTTTCCGTCTACCAAATCCACTCACAAGACTTTGGTCGGCCCGAGGCTATAGTAGAAGACATTTGCCCAAAATGCCAGTGGGACTGAACATACAACCATATGGTCAGGAAGCAAACTTCTTACCACACAGCCACTCCTGCGCCTATATATTAACACTCAACACTAATTACCAGCAACGAGTTGCGCTCCTTACAACATTTTCAAATCCGCCACCACTGTATACAAACCGGAGTATTTACGTATGTGTATCGCCTGTGTATTTAGTATATGTTAGCAGGTTGCATTGAACTCAAAATGTGAGTATATATATATATGTTTTCATTAATATTTAGCTGAAGCAACCGAATGACTCAAGGGTTAAAAATTTCTTGCGTTGGCAATTAACAAACCAGTCTGATGAGTGCCAAAGGACGAAAATCCAGGCACTTGAGTCACTCTGTTGATTCTGGTAAATATATTTATATATATATCGCCACGCTGGAGCGCTGAAATCTACGAGTTTTTTCATTCTCTCTGTTTATTTTGCCTTATTCCTTTCTGTTGAAGAGCGTAGGCTCGAAACGTAAAAGACTTCATTTTCCTGAGCGTCAGACTAATACACCTGCTTGTTGTTCATGAAGCAGTCTTCATCTTTTGCATTTCTATAAATTTCAACTATATATATATATATATATATATATATATATATATATATATATATATATATATATATATATATATATATATATATATATATAGATAGATAGATAGATAGATATGCAGGGCAGGGAATCATCAATTAGTAATAAAATTAATAATTAACAATTCTGCCGGGTAGCTCAGTATGAAAAAAACCTTCTTCGGTAAAAAATTTATAATCATAAATATATAGGGATTGACAGTAACCTGCTTCTCCAACATACTGAGAATTCAGAAATAGCAGTCAAAGAACTACTGATTTCAAAACTTGTAGTTTTGAAATCAGTAGTTCTTTTGACTGCTATTTCTGAATTCTCAGTATGTTGGAGAAGCAGGTTACTGTCAATCCCTATATATTTATGATTATAAATTTTTTACCGAAGAAGGTTTTTTTCATACTGAGCTACCCGGCAGAATTGTTAATTATTAATTTTATTACTAATTGATGATTCCCTGCCCTGCATATCTATATTTTAATAATAACTCTAAGGTGGATGGTTAAACCGCAGGAATTCGTACGAGTCTCTTTCCTAAGCGGGACTATTTCTGATACACACTGAATTGAAATTCATTAGGGCGAGGGATTTTGAACTTACTGGCCGATAAATTTCTTAACGTCTTCCTCACGTGGTATTGATGTTCACATGGTCAAAATTAACGTGAGTTATTTAGACATTAACAAATTTATTAGAATATTTAGCTGAAGATCAGAATAGAGTATTATGTACTCTTAACTGTGAAACAATTGTACTAAATTAACTAAAGGCAAGTGTTTTTTTACTCTTCTCTACTGTTTTTTGTTCTGTGTGTATCAAAAATATCGCTATCAATCTGGAGTAATAATTTGTAGTTTTGAAATCAGTAGTTCTTTGACTGCTATTTCTGAATTCTCAGTATGTTGGAGAAGCAGGTTACTGTCAATCCCTATATATTTATGATTATATATATATATATGTATATATTATGGTTATGAATTTTTCACAACCTAATAACCTTATAGCGTAATTCGGTCAAGAAACTAACATTTATTTTGCTTTATTTGAAAAACACGTCACCCCCTAATTAAGAAATCGATCACCACTTTTGAACAAGATCATGCAAAATTCTAGTGGAGTTCATAACGCCTGCTCAAGTTTCTACCAAACTTGGTATGCTGACTCAATACAATGCAGAAATAGTATATCTGTAATTTCAGCTTCCTAGTTGGAGTAGTTTCAGAGTTATGGGCTTTTAAAACTATAATCACTAGGTGGCGCTAGGCGACATTCCATAAATTGTATTCATCTAAAACAGCTGTTATTCCTTACACAACAGTATCGGCTTTTTTCCTTTGGTAATTAGAGTGCTTCTGACTTAACTTCTTTCTGTTCATTCTCTAAAACTAGCACTTGGTGTTCTTGGTCATCAATACGTTTACCACCAAAATACGATGACCAGTTTTCGAAACCCTTGTAAAAGAATTCGGAAGACAGGGCCTCCGGCCTAGCCATTCACGACACCCTGTGAGTTTTTTACTAAGATTGTTAACAAATACTATATTCTTTTGCCAAATTTTCGGTGTAAAAAAATATATTTAAACATATATATATATATATATATATATATATATATATATATCATAAATATAAGGGATTAGCAATTGAGTTGCTTCTCCAACATACTGAAAATTCAGAAACAGCAGTCAAAGAACTACCGTTTTTTGTTCTATGTGTGCCATAAATATCGCCATCCGTTTTAGAGAAAAATTTGTAGTTTAGAAACGGTAGTTCTTTGACTGCTGTTTCTGAATTTTCAGTATGTTGGAGAAGCAACTCAATTGCTAATCCCTTATATTTATGATGATAAATGGTCTTACCGATAAAGGTTTATTTCATACTGAACTACTTGGCAAAATTGTTAATTGTTAATTCTATTAATAATTGACGATTCCCTGCCCTCATTTCTTGTATATATATATATATATATATATATATATATATATATATATAGAGAGAGAGAGAGAGAGAGAGAGAGATGTATACATACCAAGACGCTGAACGTGCGTTCATGCGTACATGTATGTTCAAGATATAGATTATATTTTTTTTGACCGTTGCACATAAAAAAATACAGTTTCATTAATATACAGAAATAAGTTCAACAAGCTGAAAGAAACGAGAAGTAAAAGGAATTAAATTTCTATATTAATTTATTATATACATTTTTGACATTTATAGAACATTTAGAAATAAAGTCATTTCGTCGTAGAGAATTACGACTTAAATTTTATACTAACTAATCTTTCATTCTAGCTGTAAGAGTTCACAACAGTTCAATATTGTCGGATTTGAGTATTGAACATGGCATGAATATTAGCCGATACTCAAGAGGGTGAGTGTCGTGGATTTGAGTGGCATCCAACGATCACTGGAGAGTTGGCCGAAAATCAGGGTTTATATAACTGTTCATACACGAATCCACGTGAAATACGAAGTTCAGAATTCGTATATGGACAGTAATTTTCAACCAATGAGAAATCCATAATTTCTCATGTTCAGGCAAACGAACTTACGTTCTCTCTCCGCCTCTTATGAGTTTGCTACAACATATATATATATATATATATATATATATATATATATATGTGTGTGTGTGTGTGTGTAAAAATATGTGACACTTATTCGGTAGCCATGATAAAACTTCGAGTTTCGGATGCCGGGGCGGAAACTCACGCCGCCATCTCTTCAGTTATCTGGCCATTGAAAATGGCGTTTCCGCCCCGGCATCCGAAACTCGGAGTTTTATCATGGCTACCGAATAAGTGTCGCATATTTTTACAGATAAATTCCTCTACACATTCATATATGTGTGTGTGTATGTGTATGCTGAAAAGTTCCTGGCTTTTTGTAAAAGAAAATACACGAGGATCTGTTAATTATGATTTTATTCGATATATTCCCCTCTCAGATTCACACACTGATTGCAGCAATCCTTCAGTTTTCTAAGTCCTGTAAAAGAACTCCGGAAAGCTGGACGTTCAACCAAGCCTTTCGCGATACCCTTAAAGCCAGGAACTTTTCAGCACCCCACGTAGACAGTGGGTTAGTATTAATGAAGAGAGGAGGTCGGTAGGCGTGAAGAGGGGAAGTAGGTGTCAGATAAAGAGAGGAGAGGAAGGAAGTCAGATGAAGAGAGGAAGGGAGTTGAGCTCATGTGGCGCAGAGGAGCGAAGAGAGACGATTAAATCCTGCTCACGGCGAAGGCGGGAATATATATAAATATATATATAGGGCTGAAACATATAAATGAACATGTATATATATATATATATATATATATATATCAATTAAATAGAGAAATGCAATTGACAATCTAACAGTTTATTTACATCATATTATAACATAACATATAAAATATGATACAATATAAGATGAGATAGCATAACCAATATTATATTGTATTTTATAGTATACTAGTATACTATATATATATATGTATATATACGTATGTATCTGTATGTGTGTGTACATACGTACATATACATACACATATACATATTCATACATACAGACATACACACATACACACACCTACACGCACAACATACAGACAGACAGACAAACATACATATAACTTCTATATACAGATTATAATTTCACGTTCATACCAATAATGATAGGTGCACTTAATTTTGTGAGTAAATGCCTAAATGAGAATCTGGACGAGCTAGGATTTCCAGAAAAAGAAATCAACCAACTGATTCGCAAAATTGTAAATACAATCTGTAAGTGGAACATTAAAAATATGCAAGACTTTCCTTAAGTTTAAAATGTGACATTGTTCTTGTTGCTGTCTACATTCGAACGATGGAGCTTTGTATCTTTGTTAGAAACCAGCTCCTTCCTCGGAGGAAGAATTTAAATGATTGAAAACCGAAGAGAACATACATACGCATCTGTGTCTGTGTGTATGAAGACTTTACATTTGATGTCGTGCGCAAATTTGCGTAGATTCATACATATGCTTGCAGACAGCAGGCATGTATATATACATCTGTAATTTGAGAATATTTAGTTATGTATATACCCGCAACATAACGCACATGTACATATTTTTATGCGTAAAAAATAAAGACATTGATTTACATATTCATACACAGACATACACACACAGAAACCGACACTTAAACACTTAGATACACCCATACAACAGTATACACTCTTACATAGGAACTTTACACATATGCTTATACATACACGTTGCGCGCGCACACACACACACACACACACACACACACACACACACACACATAGATGAATATATACGCACATACAGATACACACGCTGACTGTCCCTGCATGTCCAAACTGCATCAACACAAGGAAATGCATACATACGTACATACTTATATATATATATATATATATATATATATATATATATACATATATATATATATATATATATATATATATATATATATATATATATATATATATATATATATATACATACATATATACATACATGCATACATATATATATATACATATATATATATATATATATATATATGTATATATATATATATATGTATATATATATATATATATATATATATATATATATATATATATATATATATACATATATACATACATGCATACATATATATATATATATATATATATATATATATATATATATATACATATATACGTACATGCATACATATATATATATATATATATATATATATATATATATGCATGCATGCATACATACATGCATACATATATACAAATATGAATATATATGTGTGTGCGTATGTATAAAAACACACACACACACACACACACGCCCCTGCAGGCACACACTAACACAATTATGTTTTAATCCTTTCCTCCATGCACACACTTACACACACACACGTACACACAAACACATGCTACACACTTTCATTCCTTCCTCCACACAAGTACGCATACACATACAGGTACGCATACACACACACCCTTCATTTTTCGCTTCTTACAAACACACACACACTCACACACACATACGCACACATAGACGAAACCGCGAACACAAACACATGCACACACACTCACATTCTTCCTCTCTTCCACACACTCACACACACATACACACTCATATACACACATACACAAGCACGTACACACATACGCTTTCTTCCCTTTTTACAAATACATACATACACACACACACACACACACACACACACACACACGCACGCACTTATATATACATGCACAAAGACGTACACACACCCGTACTTTCTCCCCTTTTCACAAACGCACACACACACACACACACACACACACAAACATATAGACACACTCACACACCCACACGCACAAACATACAATAATAATAACGCCACATTTTTATTTTCAACTCTTGCCCGCAAATTCCGCCGTCATCTAATCAAGCTCACAATGCTGGTTCCTCCCACCATTACTTTTCTTCCAACCTTCCTTTTCTTATTATCGTCTACTCCTCCCTTACTCCCAGCCCACCCCAACACCACCACCATATCCTATCATAACCTCAACCACCACCTCCCACCCACCATCTTCCATTCCCCCATCTATCGTCTGCTTTTTACCTCTTTCATCGTCTGCTTCTCCTGTTCACTCATCCCAGCTCGCTCATACAAACACTAAATACATGTTTTTAAAATTATTTTCTCTGAAGATGGCAGTTCTTTTATCAGCGAATTATTTTCAAAGAAAATATATTTTTCCTTTTATATCTCCATCTATTTTTTGTTGTTATTATTATTGTTGTTGTTATTATCATTATTATTATTATTATTGTTATTATTATTATTATTACGGCTATTTTTATTTCTTCTTTTGCATCGTCGTTCGTATATTATGTTATATTTTTGTGTATATTATTATTCTTTCGTATATTGATATATATATATATATATATATATATATATATATATATATATGCGAATGCACACACACACAAACACACATATACATATATTTCTTTCTTTTTTTTTTTTTGGCTTTTACATGGTTAAAAAAGAATAAATCTACCATATTTTTAATCATGGTTGCCTAAGACGGCTAAAACGTCTCACTTGCAATGTTTTCTTCATATACTAACAATAAAAAAAGGAAGAAAATAAGAAAAGAAAGAAAGAAAGAAGCACAATCTCGTGATTTGATTTTATATTTTTACACTGTGAAGCCTAACTGCAGTTAAATGAAGCAAGCCTAGATAAGGAAATTAATACGTTATTGCCCGAAATATGATACAAGAGAACTTCCAAAAACCTTTAATATTCATATCATCATTTGACGGTGCAAATATTGTATTACATTGGCACAAAAACCCCTCCCAAAATCCGAGAGTAGTTCTTGGTCAATTGAATATGATTCTCTAATATGTTATTGGAACTTTATTTATCGACATTGGATGAATAAGATGAAAATTATGGATAGGAAAATATGGATATGGTGAAAAAATTAATGGCGAATTATTGATAGGAATAACGATACAAGGGAACTCTTGAACTGATGCACAAAAATACAAGCAAAATCAATAAAACAGATATGGGATCGAACCCAGAACTATGCTGGTTCGAGGATGAACTTCTTTACTTTATATATATATATATATATATATATTTACTCTTTTACCTGTTTCAGTTATGTGACTGCGGCCATGTTAGAGCACCACCTTTTAGTCGAACTAATCGACCCCAAGACTTATTCTTTGTAAGTCTGGTACTCTTTAAAGTTTCGCTCTCTGTTGTCGAATTGCTAAGGTACGGGGACATAAACACAACAGCACCGGTTGTCAAGTGGTGATGGGGGACAAATACAGACACAAAGACACACAGACATATATCAGGTCATCCCATAAGTTCTGTCCGAATTTTGAATAAAGAAAACAAGTGATCAAATGTTATATTTAATTGAAATTTAATCATCAATGTACTTTCCCTGATTATCTATGACTTCCTTCCATCTATTTACAAGCTTTTTAATCCCATCAATGTAAAACTCTTTTGGTTTCAAAGCGAAGAACTCTGAAATGTCAGTTTCGACCTCCTCCTGACTTACGAAAGTTATGTCCCCCAAATAATTCTGTAAACTACTAAACAAATGGTAGTCTGAAGGAGCAAAGTCTGGAGAATAAGGTGGATGAAGAATTTTTTCCCATCAAGCTCTTCGATGTTCTGTGATGTGATCTTTGCAGAGTGGGGTCGCGCATTGTCCTGATGAAACATCACTTCTTTTCGATTCACTAAAATGGGTCTTTTTTCTTTAAAGCTTGGTCCAAACGCTCTAATTGCTGACAGTAGACTTGAGCATTGATTGTCGCATTAGGTGGTAACATTTCAAAGTGAATTACTCCTTTGTAATCCCACCAGATAGAGAGAAGAACCTTTTTCCCATGAAGTTCCCTTCTCAGTTGTGGTTGAGTTTTTTCCCTTTTACCAAGCCACAGTTTACGATGCTTAACATTTCGATAGAAGATACATTTTTAGTCACCAGTCACAAGTCTATCCAAAAAGAGTGAAATGAGTTCGAGAGAATGGAGAGAAGAGCAGATGTCAACTCGCGATTTGCGGTTGCTTTCGGACAATTCATGAGTCACCCATTTGCCAATTTAGGAACCTTTCCAAGTTGTTGAAGATGACGATGAACAGTTGTATGGCTTGAACTAAGCTTTATTGCCAATTCTTCAACTGATAATGCAGGATTTTCTTCAAGTAATGCCTCAAGGAGCTTATCATCAAACTCAACTGGACGTCCTGTTCGGTCTCCATCCTCAAGGCTTAAATTTCCACTTCTGAATTTTGCAAACCATCCTCTGCAAGTTCTTTCATTCAAGCATTCTTTCCCATAAACTGTGTATATGTTTTGGGTTGCTTCGGCTGCAGAGTTTCCTTTTTTGTACTCATAAAACATTATGTGCCTCAAATGATCTTTGGATACTTTCATGTTAGAAAGGGTTTTAATCAAAGAAATTTTAATTCTCTTATTATGTAAAATAATATTTAATTAGTTTAAATGTACACAAATGCATAAAAATAATTTTAAATTCCATTAGACATTCTAAAATACTATTAAATTTCATTCAGTTTTAAAAAAAGTAAAATCGGACAGAACTTATGGGATGACCTGATATATACGACGGGCTTCTTTCAGTTCCCCTCAACCAAATCCGCTCACCAGGCATTGGTCGGCCCGAGGCTATAGAACAAGAAAAACATTTGACCAAGGTACCATGCAGTAGGACTGAACCCAGAAGCATATGTTTGGGAGGCAAGCTTCTTACCACACAGTCACGTCTGCGCCTATTTATTTATATATATATATATATATATATATATATATATATATATATATATATATATATATATATATATATATATATATATATATATATATATATATATATATATATATATATATATATATATATATATATATATATATATATATATATATATATATATATATATATATATATATATATATATATATACACACACACACACATATATATATATATACACACATATATATATATATACATATATATATATATATATATATATATATATATATATATATATATATATATGTAAAAATATGTGACACTTATTCGGTAGCCATGATAAAACTCCGAGTTTCGGATGCCGGGGTGGGAACCCACGCGAACATCTCTTCAGTTATCCGGCCATTGAAAATTCCTGTGAAAAAAGCTTTTTTCACAGGAATTGACTGAAATAAGTAAAAGAATAAAAGAATAAAAGAACATATATATATATATATCTATATTCTTTTATTCTTTGATTCTTTTACTTGTTTCAGTCATTTGATTGCGGTCATGTTGGAGCACTGCCTTAAACGGTTTTAGTCGAAGAAATCGACTCCAGAACTTATTCTTTGTAAGCCTAGTACTAATTCTATCGGCTCCTTTTGCCTGATCGCTAAGTTACGGGAACAAACACACCAGCATCGGTTGCCAAGCGACGATGAGAGGACAAACACAGACACATACATAAATAAACACACACACACACACACACACACACACACACACACACACACACACATACACACACATACGCATATATATATATATATATATATATATAATAGTGTATATATATATATATATATAATAATTATGATAATAATATTAGGGATAAAAATCCAAATTTACAGGTAAAAATTCAA
Organism: Octopus bimaculoides; assembly: GCF_046866305.1. NCBI lineage: Eukaryota > Metazoa > Mollusca > Cephalopoda > Octopoda > Octopodidae > Octopus > Octopus bimaculoides. The sequence continues at coordinate 11,595,698 of NC_142950.1, forward strand.
TTTAATTTAATTTATCAAAATTAAAATTAAATTAAGTTTCAAAATATATAATATATAAATATATAATTTAGATGGAAAATACCACAGTCACATATAGAAAAATTTATGAAGTAAATACACTAAAAAGATCTATAATAAAAATACAAAGTAATAAATATTAAAATAATAATTAAAAAATAATAAAATAATATATATGTATAATAGTGTATGAAAATTACGGACAAGTCGTTTATGAAGCTGCTGAGCAGGACAGCGATACTCTGCACGTACATCATGCTTAGGGACTGATCCATGAGGGTGGATCAAGGGGCGGCAGTCGCCATGATAGATCGCTGACCACAACATTCAATTTTTTTTCTCCTTGTTTTCTCCGTATTCTTTCTGTTGAAGAGCGTAGCTCGAATCGTTAAAGACTCTCTCTATTCCCGAGCGTTAAACTAATACATCCTTTTGTTGTTTACACCACCTGACCTCGTCTGTTGTTGTTTTTTTCGTAAATTCTCCCATATAAAAATGTATACACGGAGAGAAGACCACCATGTGGAATTCTTACATGCTGAAAAGGGCAGTCAAAACTGAAACCATGCATGCTGACCACTGGTAAATATTTTTTTTTAATAATTCTTATCGTGTATTTATATAGTTAAATATTTCGATTCTTCGGCCAGAATTTATTCGCCGCTGTACTCTTCTGAGACGGTGCTTGAGGATATTTGATTTGAATTCTTGATGTATAAAGGCGGAACTAAATGCGCATGTGTTTTACTTCGTGCTTTTTCTAGCAACCCTACTGATGAACCACGGATAGTTAATTAATGAATTGATTGACTAATTAATTGATTTATTTGATCATTAATGGAGAAACTCATGCGTATTATACATTTAGATATCCTGCTCGCTTACGAGCTACGTGCTTTAAAGAAAAATCTTTCTTTTCGTGGTTTGGGTTTTGACTGCTCTTTTCAGCATGTAATTCCCTCCATGTTGTAATTTTTGTACACTATTATATAGAAATATTTATGCCTTCTGAGTTTTATTGCGCAAGCTGACCACTGGTAAAATTATTATTAATAATCTTTACCCTGTATTATATATATATATATATATATATATATATACACACACACAATCAATTCAAACATGAACAAGCAAGAAAAAATACGAAAAAACATGCAAAAACAACGCGAGGACGTAGAATAAGTACAGTGTTATTGGACGCTCAGGAAAGGAAAGAAAAGAAAGAGGATTTAACGTTTTGATCGGAGATCTTCGTCAGAAATATAGGAAAAGTCCAAAGAAGGGAAGACAAAGAAAGAAAATCGCCAACGATGCACAGGCGGTCATGTATATAGATATATATATACATGCACATATATTAGTAGGGGCGAATGGATCGATCGATCGATTGATCGATGTATGTGTATATGTGAGCGTGTATATTTGGGGAACAACTTTTCTTTTATTTATTTTGCATTGAAAACACGATTATATTGTAATTCATTCTTATTTAAGATTATTTAATATTATTTAGAATCGTATCTGCTTATCAAATCCTCATTCTTCGTTTAGAAAAATAAAGATCCCAAATTCTTCTTTAACAATCAACTTCAGGTTCTTTCATCTTCGTCCTCAGACATCGAACCGACGAACATATAACCAAAACATCCCATGAAACGAAACACAGAATGCGTCACACCAAACCATAAACTAACACTACTAATATATAGCAAAAGAATAAGACTAAGAAAGACCGTCTACGCCGTCGAGACCGCCGGTATTCTCGGATCCTGCACTGCTGATTCCTCCGCAAAACCGGGATAACTGTGGCTCGTTTAAGAATTGAGCCACACGAGATGGGATATCTGTTGCAGCGAGTGTCGCCGGTCATTCTCCGTGGAAACTCCTTTGAGATCACGTCCGGAGCTTCGGCTGAACACACCATTTGTTCTCTAGGGTATACAACCCGTTACTCTCTCCACCACCTACAACCCCATCTTCTGCTGATTAATCCCCTCCCCCACCTCTTATTTTCTTTTTATTTGTTTCTTTGATGAGACAGTTATGGTGGTGTGGCGTTCTTTCGGTAATTTGATTTTTATACTTTTAATGTTTGTTTCTTTTTTTTTTCATTCAGTAAAAATATGTTGTTTACAAATTATTCTTTTTATTATTATTATTATTATTATTATTATTATTATTATTATTATTATTATTATTATTATTATTATTATTATTATTATTAACAGCAGATTGCAGGACTGTTAACCTGACAACGAACTTTAAATTAATTATGTAATTTACAAATTTGATTGTAAACGTGAAAGATGCAAATTTCACAATTCAGGATTTTCTGGCCGATCAGGACTAAACTAATCCGGAGATTCAAAACGGCGTCATCATCGTCGTCGTCGTCGTCGTCGTCGTCGTCGTCGTTATCGTCGTCATCGTTGTCGTCGTCGTCGTCATAGTCAGCAGCAGCAGTAGCAGTAGTGGTAGTAGAATCTTCATTATCATCATCATTGCCATCATCGTCATCATCAGCGTCCTCGACGCTGTGATCATCGTCACCATCCTCATCGTCATCATCCACGATGTCGTCGTCGTCGTCATCGTCATCGTCGTCGGCGTCGGCATCGTCATCGACATCATAGTCATCATCATCCTCTTAACCATCATTATCAGCAGCAGCAGCAGTAGTAGCATCGTTGTCGTCGTCGTCCTCGTCATCATCAAAATCACCATTGCCATCAACCCAGCATTATCATCGTCGTCATCAATATCGTTGTCATCATCATCCGCTTCATCATCATCTTCATCATCATCAGCGGCAGAAGCAGCCTCGTCGTCATCACCATCGTGATCATCATCAACATCAGCATCAGCATCATGGCAATCATCGCTATCGTCATGAGCTCGGAACGTTAAGAGCCGGAAGAAACGCCGTCAATCATTTTGTCCGGCGTGGTACCGTTTCTGCTGGCTCGCTACGTTAATATTCTTCATAATATTAGTAATGGGTTTCGGCATGATTCTTCACTTAAGTTCGATTTGCAGCTCACATGGTTTCAGGTTCTATCCTTCTGACTGGTATCTTGGGCATATGTTTCCTACAATAACCTTTGGGCCAACCAACGGCTTCGTAGAAAGAAACTGTGAAGAAGCCTGTCATTTGCCAGGTTGAGTAAAATGTTTTTCGTATTTGAAGCTTTAATAGTTTAAACAAACTACATACGAAAAGCCTTTATTCATCAAAATATATCCCTTCATATTTTATTGTTTGTTATCGTTATTGTGCTATGACCCTTATGAATCATATGGACTCATAAAGGGCCGGTTTCCCGATTTCATGGTGCATATATTCTCCACCTAGACAGGACGTCGATCCGTCGCGGGATTACTCGTTTTTGCCAGCTGAGTGGACTGGAGCGACGTGAAATGAAGTGTTTTGCTCAAGAACACAACGCATAGCCCGGTCCAGGAATCGAAACCACAATCTTACGATCATGAGTCCAACACCCTAACCACTAAGTCACGTGCTTCCACTGTCGTCGTTGTGCTAGAAGCTCAATTCCAAACTTATATCATTTGACTGGTTTCTCTTCTTACGATCATGAAAACAACCATTTTTCATCCACATTGGAATTCGACGCCCAAATCAGGCATCTCAAAGATCAGACAGCAATTGTTTGCAAATGTTGACACGTCGTTGATCCCAATTATTGGTCAGTTCATAAGAAAGTCCAAGCTTATGGAGGGGGTAGATTGCTTTGTGAAAGGCCAAGTTCTGCTGCAATGTACGAGTGTCTGTGCTTGGTTATTGGTCAACCAGTTCAAGCAAGGCTTCA
>NC_142950.1:11609542-11617042 GCF_046866305.1 Octopus bimaculoides
AGGGTTTAAAAAATTCTCTGGATGAAAAAAATTTTTTTAACCCAATATTCTACTCGTTATTGTTTCTGATTTAATTAACTTTTGAGTTCCACCGGAAAAAAATAAAAGAGAATCGGTCGATCACTTGCTGGTAATTAGTAAGAACTCCAAACGAGAAGAGAAGACAATCTAGATTCAAGAATGTTTGTTGATAATCATTTTACTTATGTAAATTACATGGGGCATAACCTGTGTGTCGTCTGCTTAAGGAAAGCTTGAACAGTTGCTGTGCTGATGTTGCGTATTCTCGCAAAAACGCTTTTCAAAAATTGTTCAGTTGTCTTTCCACGACTGTCCTCAACTGTCAACAACAATCCACAAAATCGGAGATTATCGCCCTTCTCATTTTGTGTTAGTTCCAACTTGCGACCAACTGATTGTTCTACCTTCTCTGGAAGTGGGGATAATGGTAACTAACCAACCGTTTAAATCGTGACATTATGTATACACGTATTCGCCTTTCTTGTTCAATTGCAATGACCACACTGTGTTATTTTACTTAGTTCATTTTAGTTTCAAATACGTATGTATATATATATACATACATGTATATATATATATATATATATATATATATATATATATATATATATATATATATATATATATACATACACAGGCATGCAAACATATGTACATTCATTCGTATCCACGTACATATACATACATTTATACATATATGCATATATATACAAAATTACTCTCATATATTCATACACACATACATACACATGCATATATACACACATGCATACATACATGTACACACTCATACATGTATGTATAAAGGTACGTATAAAGGTATATATATATATATATATATATATATATATATATATATATATATATATATATATATATATATTTACACATATATTTATATATATTTACACATATATATTCATGTATATATATACACACATATATATATATATATATATATATACATATGCATAGATACATATAAAGAAATGTAGCTAAATGCACGTATACACCTACACACGCACATACATATACACACATATGCGTACACTTATAGATATATATATATATACATACATGTACATGCATACATACTCACATACATTCGTATAAACACACCTACACGTACATCCATACACATACATGCATACATACACGTATAAGTTCTTATAAACACACATACATATATATACTTACACATACATACATACTCATATACATTCTTATGAACACACATACATGTAAATACACACACACATACATACACAGATATAAACACACACATAGGCGCATGCACTATGTTTCTCCCCACCTCAGCCTCGTGTAATGTTAGCGCAGTCAGATTTACGACCGGTGATCCTAATGACACAGGGACTTTAAACATCACAGCGCTACCTGACGGTGACAATCACAATCTCAGTTATTACATTGCAATATAGTAAAACACAATAAACAATTTATTGAATACAAAGGTCAAACACACACACTCACACGCCGGCATACATACATCTATACGCATACATATATATATATATATATAGAGAGAGAGAGAGAGAGGGAGAGACAGAGAAAGAGAGAGAGATGCACGAATACATGCATGTATAATGGTAGATATATATATATATATGTATGTATGTATGTATGTATGTATGTATACACACAGATATATATATATATCTATATATATATATATATGTACACATATGCGTAGATACCCATAATAAAACGTAGCTAAATGCATGTACTACTACTTGCGTGCAACATACGCATGATTACGCACTCACACACACATACACATATATGTGTGTGTGTGTGTATATATACATACATATATATATATATATACATACATACATATATATATATATATATATATATATATATATATATATATATATATATACATATATACGTGCATACATATGTATATATGTATATACATATATATACAGATATATATATATATATATGTTCATATATATACATGTATATACGCCTATACGTATATATAGTATATACATGTATATGTGTATATGAGTTTATATATATTTATATACATACATACGTATACACATATATATATATATACATATATATATATATATATATATATATATATATATATATATATATATATATATATATATATATATATATATATATACATACGCATACACACACTGACATACATTCATGCATACATGCATATATATACTTGTGTGCGTATATGTAAGCGCAAGTGAAAGAAAAGAAGAAACCGCTTAATATGCATGCATCCATGCATGTATGTATGTAGGTATGTATGTATGTATGTATGTGTGTATGCATGCATGTATGTATGTGTGTATGCATGCATGTATGTATGTGTGTATGCATGCATGTATGTATGTCCTAGGCGTACGTGTTTCTGTAACGAAACAACGTGCACCAGATTAAATTCGAATCAGGAAAAGAAAGGATAAATATCAGACAGACAGACAGACGGACAAACAGACATACAGTCAAGCAGGCAGGCAGACAGACATACAGATATGCAGGCAGACAGACGTGTAGACAGAGAAAAGGAAGAAGAGAAAAAGGAAAACCGAAGACGACGTTTCGGAGAAGTCATTTATCATTCTCAATTGGTTTCGAACTGAAATAGTCAAAATTCGTCTTCAGTGGTACAACCATCGTTCTCTCACGTCCCCTTCTCCCTCTCTTTCACTCCCTCTCTTTTTTCTCTCTTACCCTCCCCCCCCCTCTCTCTCTCTCTCTCTCCCTTATTTCCTCTCCTTTTCTCTCTCATTCTCTCTTTCACTCCATGTTTCCTTATTTGTTCCTTTCTCAGATTAACTACAAAGCAACGTACATGCACGCTCATATAAAGTCACACACATACAGACACACACACACACACAGACAGACACACACACACATATACAGACACACACACATACAGACACACACAAACATACAGACACACACACACATACAGACACACACACACACACATACAGACACACACATACAGACACACACACACACATACAGACACACACACACATACATACAGATACACACACACACGCACACACACATACAGACACACACATACAAACACACACACACATACAGACACACACACACATACATACAGATACACACACAGACGCACACACACATACAGACACACACACACACACATACAGATACACACACACATACATGTACATACTCACACAAGTATTTATATGCGCACTCCCCTAAAAGTATACACACATATATGCATAGATTCACACACACATTCTCACATACACACACACACACACACGCCCGCCTAAATGCTCATCACAGACATACATACTCTATTATGTAAACACATTCACACAACCATATACACCTATGCATATTCATACACAATCGCAGATATATGAGCGTATGTGTATGTGTGTGTGTTTGTGTGCGTGGGTGTGTGTGTATACATATCTATGTATGTACGTATACACACACAAAATCCATACAACTGCAGGTCAATGCAAACGTACACTCAAACAAACGCACATAAATATATACAAACATGCATACATATACACACGTTAATTATATGTATGTATGTATGCAAGTATGTATATATGTATATATCTATATGCATATGTATGTGTGTATATGCATATGTGTATGTTTCTGTGTATATTCGTGTGTGTGTGTGTGTGTGTGTGTGTGTGTGTGCGTGCGATTTTATTGAATAAATTTACAAATATATCTGTTAAAATGAGATGTCAGTGTTATTTTCATTTTTGCATAATTTAGACGACAATTTATTCACCGCACCCTGTATGTGTGTACATATATATATATATATATATATATATATATATATATATATATATATATATATATATATACATACATGAGACATGATGTTGTAGCTAAGACACTGTATAATGAGACCAGTCGGAAGGCTAACCCCAAGGACAACGAAATAAGAACCCACAATATGGTAGAAGCCACAGCCACTCATAATAAAAAAGGAATGTCCCAGTGAAAACCTCAATAAAATGTAAACATAATGGACCTGACATGGTGATTCGGGATAGAGAAGAGAAGCTGTGTACAGTTGTGGAAAATAGCTGCCTAGCGGATGTTAATATAAAGCAAAAGATCAGCAAAGCAAAAAGGAAAATATCTACGCTGAACTATTGAGGAATCTACAGCTACTCTATCCAGATTAGAAGTTCAGGTTTATACCTGTAATTATTGTGGCACTGGGATATGTAACGCACTGTCTAAATACCAATATTGAGAAATTAAGCTTCTCAAAACCAGAAAGGAGAAAGCTGATTAAAAGACCGCAGATCCAAGCCATCACTGGAACTGCAAAAATATGTAAGACTTTCCAGAAGTTTATCATTTAAGTATATACAAACCTACACATATACATACATACATACATGCATACATGCATACATACATACATACATACATACATACATACGTACATACGTACATACGTACATACATACATACATACATACATACGTACGTACGTACGTACATACATACATACATACATACATACGTATATACATACATACATACATACATACATACACACATACATACATATATACATACAAAAATACCCTGTTGATGTTGAAATTCCAATGAAGGAGCTTTGGATCTTGGTTAGAAACCGGCGAGAAATAAGACTGAATAATGACATACATACATACATACATACATACATACATACATACAAACATATATTCATTCGAATGTTCTTTTATACCAACAATCTATTTCTTCTTTTCTTTCCCTTCTATTCTTCCATACTTTATTCTCCTATCTTTTATGAACATTATTTTCTTTCATAAAACTTTTTCGTTTCTTTTGTTGTTTGTTTGGATTTTCCATTGGATTTAGTTATCTTTCATTATTGCATGCCTTTCCTCCTCTTTCTTTCACTCTCCCTCTCTTTATCCTCCTCTCTTTCTCTTCTTTTTTCCTTTATCTCTACCCACGTCAGCAAAAGTCATACATGTGTGTGTGTGTATGTGTGCATATACATATACATAAGTAGATATATACTTATGTATATTATGTATGCATGCATGCATGCATGTATGTATGTATGTATGTATGTATTATATTGGTAGTCAGGGTAAATCCTAGCTGTTTCCTCTTGAAGCACATCTGCTTATTCCATTACAATCCAATATGTAGTCCCAGCTGCGTGTGGAAATGTGAAACTTCGTAATTCCTATTAGCAAATGAAACATGTGTAATGGTGAATAAATAACACCAAAAATATAAATAGCAATATATATATATATATATATATATATATAGCAATAATAAATCTCTGAGCGAGGTATAGACAGTAGCAGCACGACTTCGTGAGGTATATTTGCCACCTAAATGTGGCTAACCTTTAAGGGCCGATGCTACTGTAGATATATATATATATATATATATATATATACACGTCCGTCCGTGTGTCTTTGTGTCTGTGTTTGTCCACCATCACCACCACTTGACATCCGATATTGGTTCGATTACGTTTCTGTAAACCAGTTGTTCGGCAATATAAACTTATGAAATAAGTACCTGTCTTGAAAAATCAATTAACTTCTAGAGTCGATTTGTTCGACTAAAACCCTTTAAGGCGATGCCCCAGCATGGCCACAGTCCAACGAATGAAGCAAACATAAGATAAAAGATTTTTTTAAAAGGCTCACAACTGAATTCCCTCTTGAATTAGAACACCTAAAAAGTATGAGAAAATAGTTTAAAATCTAACTTAATCATTCGACAACATATTCTGTTTACCCATTGTAAGCAAACTAATCTGTAAGAGTGAAGCTAACAATGTTTTAGATAGGAAAATATTACTCGAAGTTGACTTTTTTACAGTCATGGAGAATTTGTGAAGAAGATTATTGTTAGTGAAGATGTTATGCCAATTCTCGTTCCGGAGATCTCAAAACTTCGATGAGCAATAAAACCAATTTTTATCTTCCGGCATGTATAAATAAACGTATTTCTGAAATTAGTGCAACAATCACATGTTCACTGCAGAATGAGCTGAAAGGCTGAGATGTGTTGCTTTCAGTTTAACAATGGATGAGTCAAAACATATTCAAGATTCTCCTTCAACGAATTATATTTGTTCGCTATTGCGTACACCGAATTTTTCTACAGCCCGGCAACATCAGCTTATGCAATGAATGTTTTATTTACTGTTTCCTATATATATATATCTAGACACGAATTTCTTTTATTATGATAGAAATGCAAAAGAAGAATTCTTGAAATTCATTAGCGTAAAGGAAACCATGAAAGGTATTGACAAAAATAATGCAATTCATCAATTAAATACTCGAAATTCGTCAGTATTGCAACAGACGGAACACCAGCCATGGTAAATCAAAATATAAGGCCTCATTATTCATAGTATCATTCTAGCACTTTACGTTTTGAATTCAAAATCCTCGTAGGTCGATTTTGTTTTTCATATTTTCAGAGTCAATAAGAAAAAAGGCATCAGTCAAATAAAGGGTGTTCTTAGGGTTCAACTAACCCCTCCTCTAGAAATTGCGGGTCTTGTGCCTATATTAGGAACTAAACTCCGCCCATTTGAGTCTGACGAGTCGCACACACATGCGCGTTTACATATATATGTATATGTATATAAACCAGACGCCCTACACGCACAGATAGATAGATAGATAGATAGATAGATAGATAGATAGATAGATAGATAGATAGATAGATAGATAGACATATCCTCGTATATTTATATACATTGTACTCACGTTCATCGAAACCCATGTTCATAGTACAGACGTCGTAACAGTGTCTATATAATACAACGTGACTACATCTATGTCGCCATTTTCACAATGAAGTCTCTACTCAACACAGACCCGTGGTCTATGTTACCATTTATATATTACTTATATAAACACCTTTTGGTACAATAACAGGACGATGGGCCTTTCATACAGCTTTTGATTTCAATATGTCCGCAGGATACACACACAAACACACACACTCTCTCTCTCTCTCTCTCTCTCTCTCTCTCTCTCTCTCTCTCCTTTCTCTTTGACATACACACATACACATACACAAATACACACACCTACGCATACACTCGCAGTGACAGACACTCACTCTCACAAATACATACAATCATATATATATCAATATTGTATATAGATAGACAAATAGATTTGCGAATATTTATGTCTAAGAGCGAAGAAAAAATTCTTAAAGCATAATTTACATCCGTGAGTGTGTGTGCGCATTTCATATACACACACACACACACACACACACACACACACATATATATGAATGTATACTCTTTACTCATTTACTTGTTTCAGTCATTTGACTGCGGCCATGCTGGAGCACCGCCTTTAGTCGAGAAAATCGACCCCAGGACTTATTCTTTGGAAGCCTAGTACTTATTCTATCTGTCTCTTTTGCCGAACC
>NC_142950.1:11624542-11632042 GCF_046866305.1 Octopus bimaculoides
TCAAAATTCCTTTCCTGATTGTAGAAGGAAGCCCTGAATGGCGGAATCAAACAGACAACAACTGTTGGAGACGGGAAATGATGGTGGCGGTATTGGCGGCGGCGGTGGTGGTCATGGTGGTAGTCGTGGTCGTGGTGTTTCGGATGTTGTTATAGTTGCTGTTGTGTATATGGTGTTGTTGGTATTATGTAGAAGTGGTGGTGGTGATGGTGGCGGTAGCAATTGCGCTTTTGTGGTAGTATCTTTTGTGCCACTATTGTTGCCGTTGTTGTTGGGGTTCTGATGGTGGTGGTGGTGGTGGTGGTGGTGGTGGTGGTGGTGGTGGTGGTGGTGGTGGTGGTGGCATGGTGGTAGTGGTGGTGGTAGTGGTGGTAGTGGTGGTGGCGGTGGTGGTGGTGGTGGTGGTGGTGGTGGTGGTGGTGGTGGTGATGATGGTATGGTAGTGGTGGTGGTGGTGGTGGTGGTGGCATGGTGGTAGTGGTGGTGGTGGTGGTGGTGGTGGTGGTGGTGGTGGTGGTAGTAGTGATGATGATGGTATTAATGGCATAGGTGGTGGTGGTGGTAGTAGTGATGAAGATGGTATTGGTGGCGATGGTGGTGGTGGGAGGCTGCTTTTGGCAGCAGTAGCTGTAATGTTGGTCGTGAGGATGATGATGATGATGATGATGGAAGTTGTGGTGGTGGTGGTGGTGGTGGTGATGATGATGATGATGTGGTGGCGGCGGCGGTGGTGTCTAGTAGTGACGGAAGACGGATGGTCATTGACAAGAGAAAACTGATTTAGAAAGAACTGCGGGCTATGAGTGGTAGGAGGACGAATGACGAGTAGAAGGATGAGGAAATGGAGGAGGAGAAGAGAGAGAGAGAGAGAGAAAGAGAACAGTTTCAAGCATTATGATCTGCGTTGGTGTTGTTGTTGTTGTTGTTGTTGTTGTTGTTGTTGTTGTTGTTGTTGTTCCTGATGTTGTTGTTCCTGATGTTGTTGTTGTGATGTTGATCTGGCTCGGGTCTGCCCTCACTGGGAAAATCAAGAGTAGAGAAAGTGGTATGGGGGATAATGGTGGTAATGGTGCTGGTGAAGGTGGTAGGGGTTATAGTACTCATGGTGGCGACGGCAGTGTGATCGTCGTCGTCGTCGTCGTCGTCGTCGACGATGCCGTGGCTGCTGTGGTAGTTGTCGTTGTTGCTGTTACCGTTCTGCTGCTGCTGTTGTTGTTTATTAGACATGCTAGCCCTCACCTCACCTTGTTGGCCAGGGTTGTCTTGGAGCTGAACAACAACCACAACAATAACAACATCCACAACAACAAGAATAACAACGCCCACGACATCAACACCACAGTTATGGCCAAGGAGGGAACATAAAGATAGTCTATCGACCTACAAGAAATGACAGTCGAATTGCCTTTAAATAAACTACAATCTTAAATAAGAAAAATTCACATTAAATTATTATATACAGTTACATTTTAAAAAGACAGGATGGTCATGGCTAGGTTGTCTTTGACCATATGTCTTCTGGTTATCACTGTTAGCTCAGATGTGGACGATGGCACCGACTATAACAGCAACAATGACAACATTTATAATGATTTCAATCAGAGGCACAGGGCTACGTTGTTTGTTGTTGGCACTCCGTCGCTTACGACGTCGAGGGTTCCAGTTGATCCGATCAACGGAACAGCCTGCTCGTGAAATTAACGTGCAAGTGGCTGAGCACTCCACAGACACGTGTACCCTTAATGTAGTTCTCGGGGATATTCAGCGTGACACAGTGTGTGACAAGGCTGGCCCTTTGAATTACAGGCACAACAGAAACAGGAAGTAAGAGTGAGAGGAAGATGTGGTGAAAGAGTACAGCAGGGTTCGCCACCATCCCTTGCCGGAGCCTCGTGGAGCTTTAGGTGTTTTCGCTCAATAAACACTCACAACGCCCAGTCTGGGAATCGAAACCGCGATCCTACGACCGCGAGTCCGCTGCCTTAACCACTGGGCCATTGCGCCTCCCCAACAAAACTACGTATGTTGTACAAAAATGAGATATGTACGTATGTATGAAACCCCTTCTCTTCCTCATCACTCCCATCGGTTGAAATAGGAGATGTAAGGCTTTTGCATGGTCGGATGGTTTTTGTATTTCAACATGCCATCTGACGATCCCATCTAGGGTCCATCCAATTTTTTAATAATTTCTAAGTATTTATTGATTTTTGTAATATCGAAAGCAGAAACAATTGCAATGGAATAACTGAAATACTAACATTTTGACACTTGTTAGTTTTCCATACTATACACACACACACGTACATACATATATGCATATATATATATATATATATATATATATATATATATATATATATATATATATATATATTCACAAAAAAAAAACAACAGACGTAGACAGGTGGTGTAGAAAACAAATAGATGTATTAGTATAACGCTCGGAAATTGAAAATGTCTTTAACGTTTCGAGCCTACGCTCTTCCACAGAAAGGAACACACAAAGAAACAGGGAGAGAAACAAGGAGAGAAAAAATGTGTACAGTGGTCAGCGATCTATCATGGCGAATACCGGACAGAAAGGTCACACAGGAGAGTTAAGGAAAAGGGGAGGTACCGCCATATATATATATATATATATATATATATATATATATATATATATATATATATATATATATATATATATATATATATATTATTCATATAAATACAGTGTACATTTAAACACATAAGAGGCATCCATCATAGGATTCCTTGCACGCTAGAAAGAACAGTTAAATACCAAACCACTATTAGGGATAAAACTTCGAAGGGAATGAAAAATAAAAACATTTACCGTCTAACTCCTAGACCAATCGTTTCAGACTTATTTTAGCAAATAAAATAATTTGCTAGGCGAAGTCTTCTTCAGCAGGTACACTTGTTAGATTAAACATGTATACACGAGGCAATCCTGTATATGCTTATATATTCATGCTTATACATGTTTATACAGTCATGCTTATACGTTCTAATTTTTCATGCCAACGCATGAAACTCTCAGCCTTTGAGTCACTCTGTTGCTTCTACTCAATATTAATAAGAATATACACATACTCATATTTTGAATTCTATTTTTCCTGTTTGCATCATCTAACCTTTAATATACATACATACATACATACATACATACATACATACATACATACATACATACATACATACATACGTACGTACGTACGTATGTACATACATATGTACGTACGGGGTGGAAATCTGAGAACGTCGAACTGGATGCCTTACCAGATTAGTTACTGTTCTTTGTGTTCTGAGTTCGAATCCCACCGTGGCTTACTTGGTTAGGAGAATTAATACTTTTCCCATTTTAACACCTGCTATTAAGTACCTTGTACTCCTTCAGTGAAGTACAGATTGACGAGGGCAATCAGTCCAGGCCCCTGGCTTGACTCTGATCTCCTATCTTCCTTCCTACACCCCTCCCTTCCTCCAGCCTGCCTCAGGGACCCCGTAAAGCAGCGTTTCTCAACCATTTCTTTTACCTATGGACCCCTTTGATTTCTGTTTTACTCAACAAAATCTTTTGTGGATCCCTGACTGTCACCAACAGCACCACTACCACCACGACAACAACAACAAACACGATCACCACTGCCACCACCACCACAACCAACACCATCACCAATACCATCACTACCCCTACCACTGCCACTGCCACTACCACCACAGCCAATACTATCACCACCACCACTACCACCATCACCACCACCACCACTACCACTACCACCACAACCAACACCATCACCACCACAACCAACACTATTACCACCACCACCACCACCACTACAACCACCACCACTACTACCACTACCACAACTAATACCATCTCCACCACCACCACTACCACTACAATAACAACTAACACCATCACCACCACTACCACCACGACCACAACCAATACCATCACCACAACAGCCAACACCATCACCACCACCACCAACAGCACTATCACCAAAACCACCACCACCGCCACTACCACCACCATCACTACAACCAACACCATCACTACTACCAGCACCACCACCACTACCACCACAACCAAACCGTCACCACATAAATTATTACCATCATAAGCATGCATCACAACCACCATCATCCCCAACAACAACCCCCCACACCGCACATATGTACCACTAATACCACCACCCCTACAACCACCACCACCACCGTCATCATCAGAAATCATTTTCTGAGTTCAGTCACTCCATTGATGTCCGAAATAATCAAGCAACAATCACCGGTCAATGAGTAGTAGTAGTAGTGGTGGTGGTTGTGGTGGTGGTGGTGGTGGTGGTGGTGGTGGCGGTGGCGGTGGTGGTGGTGGTTGTAGAGGTAGTGGTGGTAGAGGTGGCGTCATCGTCGTTGTCGTATAGGTAGTAATAGTAGTAGTAGTAGTGGTGGTGGTGGTGGTGGTGGTGGTGGTGGTTGTAGTAGTTGTGGTGGTAGTGGTGATGGTGGTAGTGGTGGTCGTCGTCGTGGAAGTGGTGGTAGTAGTAGTAGTAGTAGTAGTAGTAGTAGTAGTAGTTGGAGGAGGAGGAGGAGGACAGCAGTAGCTGCAGTAATGGTGGTAGCAGTAGCAGTAATAGTAATGATGATAGTAGCTGTAATAGTAGTGGTGGTAGTGGTTACAGGATGATAATCGAGGCGGGGACGGTGTTGGTGGTGGAGGGATAGTAATATTAGAGACAGTTGTCATGGTGATAGTGGTGATGGTAGCAGTAGTAGTAGTAGTAGTAGTAGTAGTAGTAGTAGTAGTAGTAGTAGTAGTATTGGTGGTGGTGGTGGTGGTGTTGTTGTTGTTGGTGGTGGTGGTGGTGGTGGTGGTGGTGGTGGTGGTGTTGGTAGCGTTGGCGGCGGCGGCGATCAAGAGTCGGCTGAACGAAACAGCCAGCGTTTTATTGTTCCAATTAATGAAAGAAGCTGAAAGTGTCCCCAGGCAAGAAATAAATAAATAAATAAATAAACTAAAATTTCGCATGGATGGTCACGGAAGGAGAAGACTCCATTGAGAGAAGGGATAAAGCTTTTTATCTGTTTGTTTTGTTCTTTTCAATGAGATGTGTGATTGATTACTATGATTGATTGGTTGGCTTGCTTGCTGTCTGGCTGGACGGATGGATAGATAGATAGATGGGTCGATGGGTCGATGGATGGGTGGGTAGCTGATTAGTTGGTTGGTTGATTGGTGAGCTTGATGGTTGGTTAATTAGTTGATTGGTTGAGACGCGAAGCTGGTTGGTCGGTTGGCTGGGTGGATGGTTCGGTCTTTCGTTCGTTCGTTGATGTTGATTGAGAGTGGGTCGTTTGGTTTTAATTCAACGTTCCCCGTTGGACAACAAAGGTTTATTACTGCAGCCATGTGACGACGGGAGATTGAGATCAGTCCGGCGATGGCGGGGACGACGACGACGACGATTATGGCGACGATGGCGACGGCGATAATGGCGACGATGGCGACGGCGACAATAACAACAACGACAACAAAAATAACAACAATAACAACAGTAATAACAATAATAACAATAATAACAGTAACAACAACAATAACAAGACTAATAACATTAACAACAGTAATAACAACAACAGCAGCAACAATAACAATAACAATAACAATAACAATAACAACAACAACAGCAACAATAACAGCAACAATAACAATAACAATAACAATAACAACAGTAATAACAACAACAATAACAACAACAATAACAATAACAATAACAATAACAACAGTAATAACAACAACAATAACAACAACAATAACAATAACAATAACAACAACAACAATAACAACAGTAATAACAACAACAATAACAACAATAATAACAATAACAATAACAACAACAACAATAACAACAATAACAGTAACAACGACAACAACAATAACAACAACAATAACAATAACAATAACAATAACAACAATAATAACAACAACAATAGCAACAGTAATAACAACAACAACAACAACAATAACAACAACAATAACAGCAGCAAGGATGTCAGGAACAGTAACAACAATAACGACAACAAGAAAAATAACAATAACAACAACAACAAGAACATCAGCAACAGCAACAACAATAACAGAGATGTTTGGCTCACGATCCGAAGGCCGTGGGTTCCATCCCTGGAGCCGGCACCGCGTCTTTGTTCTTTGACAAGACATTTCATTTCACGTTACTCCGGTCTACTCAGCCGGTAAGAATGGGTGCCACCCGAGTAGCGATGCTGCCCTCTCACTCTCCATCTGTCACATCCTGGATGTGCCGCTCACTTAAGGGTGGAAAGGCTGAGAAGGTGTTCTGCATCTGATAAAGATTATGGGGGGAAGCGTGGTACAGGGCACCAGATCAGTGTGAGACGTTTTGGCGCAGCTGTTTCGCAGCAGATTATTTGGCGGTGCTGATTCGGCGCTGACTTATTTGACATCATACATCTTCAGATTTCTCTCGTTCCCTCCCTCCCTCCCTCCCTCCCTCCCTCCCTCCTCCCCTCTCTCTCTCTCTCCCTTTTTATGCGTGTGAGTATCTGATTATGTACGTATGTATAATCTCTCTCTCTCTCTCTCTCTCTCTCTGCCACTTTCTCTCTCCCTCTCTCTTTCTGTCTCTCTACCTCTTTCCCTCTCTGCCTCTCTCTCTCTCCTCTCTCTTTCCCTCTCTGCCTCTCTCTCTCCTCTCTCTTTCCCTCTCTGCCTCTCTCTCTCTCCTCTTTCTTTCTCTCTCTCTCCGTGAGCATCTGGTTATGTTTGTATGCATTTGTAATGTCTCTCTCTCCCTCTTTCTCCTCTCTCTCTCTTTCTTTCTCTTTCTCTCTCTCCCTCCTCTCTCTCTCTTTCTTTCTCTTTCTCTTTCTCTTCCTCTCTCTCTCTCTTTCTCCTCTCTCTCTTTCTTTCTCTTCCTCTCTCTCTTTCTCTTTCTCTTTCTCTGCCTCTCTCTCTCATTATCTGTATATGTATATTTCTGGTCGCACACGCGTGCATGCGTGTGTGTGCATCTGTGCGTTCACGTAAGTGTGTGTGCGTCTAGTGTCAAATAAGTACTATCGTCAAAACAGGTCCAATATCCACTCAAACGTGCCAGATCATTAGCGCCCAAGCAGCTGCGCCCTATCGTCTCATTTTGAACAAGTCACACTCGCTTCTGAGAGACGGCTACGCTTTGTGCGCGCGCGTGTGTGTGTACATATGTGTATGTGGGTGTGTGAGTGTGTGTGAGTATGTGTGTGTCTATGTACGCACATATACACACACAGTAAACATGCGTTACAAAACATACCATCCCACCACAAACACTACCACTACCACCACCACTACAACCACCACCACCATTATCACCACTAATACTACTACAACCACTACAATCTCTACCACCACCACTACCACCATTACCACCACCACCACTACCACCATTACCATCACCACCACTTCTAGCACCA
>NC_142950.1:11639542-11654542 GCF_046866305.1 Octopus bimaculoides
GTGGTAGGTGGCGCTGCGACTTGTCACTTTCAGCAGCCGATCAGTTTTAAGCTTGTTGAAAAACTTGAGGCTAGGGATGGTGGTGGTATTGGTGTTGGTGCCAGTGCTGGTGGTAATGGTGGTAATGACCGCGGTGGCGGGGGATGTGGATCGCTGATGAAGACGTTCGTAAATATGGCAGTTGAAAGATAACTTGGATAGGAAAAAGAAAAGAGAGACGAGAGGGAGAGATAGATAGATAGATAGATAGATAGATAGATAGATAGATAGATAGATAGGAAACATGGAGAGAGAGTCAGGCAGACAGGAGAGAGACAGACAGGCAGTCAGGTGTGGAGACAAGGAAATATAGTGGATCTGTGGTATGGAGGCAGAAAAAAAGAAAGACAGGAAGGTTGTGTTATATAGAGGGTCAGTGAGAGAAGGGGGGAAACAGAAAGAGAGAGAGAAGAGAGAATTCGTGACAGAGAGAATATGTTTTGTAGAGGGACAGAAAGAAGGAAAGGAAGAAAAAATGAAGGAAGGAAGAAATGAAGGAAGAAAGAAATGAAGGAAGAAAGAAATGAAGGAAGAAAGAAAGAGAGGCATAGAGAAGGACTTGATAAAGAATATTATACAGAGGAGTAGAAAGAGAATAGTAGAAGAGAAACTGAGAGAGGAGGTAAATAGTGAAGATTCGTAGTAGAGGGAGAATACTGTAGAGAAGGGAAGGAGAAAGAGGGAATGAGAGAGAAAGAAACGTTGGGAGAAAGGCGTAGATGCGATTCGTGAGAGAGACAGAGACAGGCAGATAGACAAGCTGGCAGACAGACAAGCTGGCTGACAGACAAGCAGGCTGACAGACAAGCTGGCTGACAGACAAGCTGGCAGACAGGCTCACAGACAGAGACGGACAGAAAGTGGAGAATATAGATGGGGCGGCGGCACAATGCATGAGAAGTGAAATAGAACCGGATATAGTTAAATATTATGAGAGGAAATTATCAAACTGTTATTGTGATTATTTCAGGTGTAGAGATGGAGTTAATATGGCGAATATACATAACATATATACAGGTATAGATGGATACAGAAAGATACATGTAGGCGCAGGCGTCGCTGTGTGGTAAGGAGCTTGCTTTCCAGCCACATGTTTCCGAGTTCGGTCCCACTGCAGAATACCTTGGGCAAGTGTCTTCTACTATAGCCACGGGCGGACCGAAACCTTGTAAGTGGATCTGGAAGATGGAAACTGAAAGAAGACTGTCGTATATATTTATGCGTGTGTGTGTGTGCGCGTGTGTGTGTCTGCGTGCATGTGTGTATGTGTGTGTGTGTGTATGTGTGTGTGTGTATGTGTGTGTGTGTGTGTGTGTGTATTCGTATCTGTATTTGTCCCCATACACACACACACACACCACTTGATAACTGATTATCTGTTACGTCCCGTAACTTAGCGGTTCGGTAAAAGAGAACGATAGAATAAGTACCGGGCTTTAAAAGAATCAAGTACAGGTGTCAGTTTATGGTGCCCCAGCATGGCCGCATTCTAATGACTGAATGCATAAATACATACATACATACATACATACATACATACATACATACATGTGGCGGTGGGGATATTTAAATATTTAATAACAGTTTGACCTAGTCTCACATGACTTAAAGTTTCGTGAGCGCGTAGGACATGTCCTTCGCATCAGATGTTCTGAAGCAGAGTCCGAATCGAAGATGAATAGATAGCCAGTCTACGACTTTTCATTACACTAGCTTATATTTCATATTTGAATTTATTCTTACGTATGCACCGTCCGGATATTCCAGTACATATTTAACACAGTATATGCATACAAGTCGCGGACTGGCGGTCTACTCACCTCGATTTAGCTCGGGTACATGATGTTGATAAGCCACAAAAATG
Organism: Octopus bimaculoides; assembly: GCF_046866305.1. Taxonomy (NCBI): domain Eukaryota; kingdom Metazoa; phylum Mollusca; class Cephalopoda; order Octopoda; family Octopodidae; genus Octopus; species Octopus bimaculoides. The sequence continues at coordinate 11,641,446 of NC_142950.1, forward strand.
GCGAAATATCAATAGCCATCATTTGCGAATGGAATTTGGAGTGAGTTCTCACATCTGTCTATGACTTTCAGGTGTTTAAACACCCGGCACTTTGAAAGAGTAATCTCCACCATACCAAATCGCAACCTACCGGCAAATACACACAGGGCAGACGTTATGTGTGGTGGATAATGTTTATTACACAAGCGCTGTGTAATAATTTGCACATCTTCTAATAACTCACGGATGATGATTCGACGATTGTCCCCATCACACAACTGCATGCACATCTGCGATGTCTTTCTCAGTTCTGCTGGCCGCGGGTCTCCCAGACGTTCGCCAATATCAGCATTTTTTCGGCCATCTTGGAAACGTCTGAACCACTCGTACACTTGTGTTTGGCTCATACACACACATAAATAGGGAGAGAGATAAATATAGATAGATAGATAGATAGATAGATAGATAGATAGATAGATAGATAGATAGATAGATAGATAGATAGATACAGTCTATCAATCTACATATATGTATATAATGTACACATAGGCGTGTGATAAGAAGCTTGCTACCCACCCACATGGTTTCCAGGTTCAGTCCTATTGCGTGGAACCTTGGGCAAGTGTCTTCTATTATAGCCTTGAGTCGACCAAAGCCTTGTGAGTAGATTCGGTAGACGGAAACTGAAAGAAGCCCGTCGTATACATGTGTATGTGTATGTGTCTGCGTGCGTGTGTGTGTGTGCGTATACATATATATATATATATATATATATATATATATATATATATATATATATATATATATATATATATGTATGTGTGTGTGTATGTGTATATATGTGTATATATGTATGTATGTATGTGTGTGTGTGTATGTGTATATATGTGTATATATGTGTATATATGTGTATATATGTGTATAGGTATGTATCTGTATGCTTGTGTGTTTGTCCTGCTACCATCGCTTGTCAACCGATGTTGGTGTGTTTACGTCCCCGTAACTTTGTGGTTTGGCAAAAGGGAACCGATAGAATAAGTACTAGGCTTACAAAGAATAGGTCCTGGGATCGATCTGTTCATCTAGAACCCCTTAAGGTGGGTGTTCCAGCATGGCCACAGTCATTTGACTGCGACAAGGAAAGGAAGAAAAGAATAAAAACACATATTGTGTGTGTGTGTGTGTGTGTGTGTGTGTGTGTGTGTGTGTGTGTGTGTGTGTGTGTGTGTGTGTGAGTGTACGTAATTGTGTATGTCTGAATACCAACACCAACAACAACAACAACCTCACTCTACGCATACTGCGACCAACATAGGTTTGCGTCTGGGTGGTCAAGAGATTTAGCCAGAAATAACAAGCAAATTTCTCTCAAATCTCTCGCCTTAGAAGCTTAGAAAAGAAGAGACGGGATAATATAACCCCGGGGCTGGTTGCACATGGAGAAAAGGCGTGATGGTCACGGTTGCAATGTGTTTGACCATTGATCTGCTGGGTCAGGGCTAGCCTGAGAGTTGAACAAAGGCAAGAACACTCACTCTAGCAGCAACACCGCGACGCCACTCCACGACCACCAACACCACCACCACCACCACCACTAGCACCACCACTAGCACTACTACCACGACCACTATCCCTACTACCACCACCACTACCATTACTACCATCACTGCTACCACCGCCAGCACCACCATCGCCACCATTACAACCACCACCATTACCGCCGCCACCACCATCATCACTACCACTACCACCACCACTACTACTACTACTACTACTACTACCACCACCATCACCACCACTACCACTACCACCATCACTAGCACCACTACCACTGTCAGCAGCACCACCACCAATACTACCACGGTCACTGTATATTTTGCTCAAGGCCAGATTTGATCTTTTTCAAGTGTTATTGTTCTGGAAGTATGACATCTGATATTGATAACTGTTTGGGATTGGACAAACAGACAGACAGACACACACACACACACGCGCGCGCACACACACACGCACATACACACACGCACGCACACGCACACACACACACAAACAGACATATACAAACATATAATACATACACACATACGTATATGTACAAACATGTACAGGGATACATAAATACATACAAACAGTACGTACAGACACACAGACACATATATATAAACATATATAATACATACACGCTTATATGTAGATATATGTATATAGATGAATTAATACATACATACATACAACCAGATAGACATACATACATACATACAACCAGATAGACATACATACATACATACATACATGCATACAACCAGATAGACAGACATGCATGCGTACATACATACATACATACATACATACATAAATGCATACAACCAGATAGACAGACATGCAGACATACATACATACATACATACATACATACATACATACATACGTATGCATTCAGCCATATATATACATAAAATTCTACCGGTCTACCTTTATAATATAAACATACATTTTATACAGTTATAGACATACATTGTGGAGGCGCGTGGGCTAGTGGTTAGGGTGTCAGCACCATGATTGTAAGATTGTGGTTTCGATTCCTGGACCGGGCGACGCGTTGTGTTCTTGAGCAAAACACTTCATTTTCACGTTGCTCCAGTCCACTCAGCTGGCAAAAATGAGTAACGCTGCGGTGGACTGGCGTCCCCTCCACCTGGGGAAGACATACGCCATTAAAACCGGGAAACCGGGCCCAATAAGCCTGGCTAGCCTTTAAAAGGGCGCATTTATTATTTTATAGATATACATTACACATAGCTCTCTCTTTCTCTCTCTCTTTCTCCCTTTCCCTTTTCCTGTCTTTCTCCTTCTCTATCATCTTATGATTGTCTCTCTTTGTATGCGTTTTATATATACAGGTTTTTCTGGATAAATTTGACGACCATTTATGTCTCCTTTTTTTCAGGAACAGCTTGATGTATTGGTGAGCAGTCAACGGCGTTGGACAGCATAAAGATTAAAGCTGTAGTTGAGCTGAAATGGAGGACTGGAAAATCGTCGGAATACTGGCAAAGAATTACCTGTACCATGATGATCCACGCTGGGTATCAAAATGCTGACTTCATGACTACTGCTCACTGCTCTGTGAACACTGTAAATCCTGGAAGACATGACACGGACAGCTGCAACAGAGACTACGAAGCCGTGGCCAGCATGAAAGATGCGTGTGTCTCCAGTGAGGGTAACGTTATGCCGCCCAGAAAGAGTCAGAAGTGGTTGTCAGAGGATTTCTATAAGTTCATCTCCCCCCCCACCCAATTTCTGGTTTCCTAATTCCCTCGATTGCAAGTAGGTAGGTAGGTAGGTAGGTAGGTAGGTAGATAGATAGATAGATAGATAGATAGATAGAAAAAACTTGGGGCTCTTAAACCCAGCCTACAGTTTTTCATTCGCACCCATTAGCATCGGCGCCTTGGGCTACACAGCAACGGATCTACTTAAAAACCTAGAAAGGCTGGGGTTTCTCCGAAAAAGAACACAGACTAAACTGTGTTTTCCAAGTATAATCAATCAGTGATGCAGTTAAAATTGGCAGAATGTTCCAGAGGTCTTCCATGTGACTTTACCATGCTTGTTTGTTGGCACTCCGTCGCTTACGACGTCGAGGGTTCCAGTTGATCCGATCAACGGAACAGCCTGCTCGTGAAATTAACGTGCAAGTGGCTGAGCACTCCACAGACACGTGTACCCTTAACGTAGTTCTCGGGGATATTCAGCGTGACACAGAGTGTGACAAGGCTGACCCTTTTGAATTACAGGCACAACAGAAACAGGAAGTAAGAGTGAGAGAAAGTTGTGGTGAAAGAGTACAGCAGGGTTCGCCACCATCCCCTGCCGGAGCCTCGTGGAGCTTTAGGTGTTTTCGCTCAATAAACACACACAACGCCCGGTCTGGGAATCAGAACAAACATATTTTTCAGAAAATATATTTGTTAAAAAGCTCACTGGCTAATCGTGACACCAGGTACGCTTGCCTGGTACTGATTTTCTGTATATCGCTAGCGAGGAGAAATGTCGCTGCTATCTTTAGCGATCGAGCGTCCATCACCTATCAGACCAAAGGATCCACCACTTATCAGACCAAAGGATCCATCACCTATCAGACCACATTATCTGTTGGTCTTGGTGCTAAAGTTGGTGGGAGAGTTACCCACTCGTGAACGATATAAACAAGCGTGCATTTTACACCAAAAGTCTATATAAGACAATTGCAGCGTGGAAGGTGTTTATAAGCCATTTAAAATAACACACAAAAGCCGTCAGATTCACTTCAACATTTAAATTTAATTTGTCAAAATATTTTCGTCGCTGTGCTGAGATGCAGCACAGAATTTTGTCAGTGAACAGGTCGCGGTCTCAAAGCGACGAAAATATTTTGACAAATTAAATTTAAGTGTTGAAGTGAATCTGACGGCTTTTGTGTTATTTTAAATGGCTTATAAACACCTTCCACGCTGCAATTATTTTCGTCCCAGCACACGATCTCAGATCAGGTCACTTGCTATGCAAGTACAACCCTATATAAGAGTTTCTTTCATAATATCTACCGCAGTAAATTCTTTTTTCTTACTGAACAGTCACGTTCAAGTGAGAATAAAGACTTAGTAAAACTATGTATGTTTTTTCGACGTTCATCGTTCATACTTACTGCTTCTCCCAATGCGCAATTTTTTTTTTACATTGGATTCGAAATAAAGGAATTCTAGTGTAGAAGAAGCAAAAACAAACACGACATTCTTCGATTCACTTTCGTGATGACTTTAATTCTTGGGGCTATCAAATTCTTTTCTACTCTCGGCACAAGGAAATTTTTGAGGAGCGGGGGGAGGGCAATCGATTAGATCGACCCCAGTACACAATTGGTACTTAATTTATCGACCCCGAAAGGATGAAAGGCAAAGTCAACTTCGGCGGAATTTGAACTCAGAACGTAGCGGCAGACGAAATATCGCTAAGCATTTCATTGGCTTCAGCATTACTCAGAGAAACGAGTCAAGGGAGATAACTTCAGCAAACCATAACACACACGCATCATACACATTCTCGCTTACTCTCACTTTTCTCGCTCTCTCTCTCTCTCTCTCTCTCTCTCTCTCTCTCTCTCTCTCTCTCTTGTGTTTGTGAGTGTGTGTGTGTGTGTGTGCGTACGTGTATGTGTGTGTGGTGTTTAGACATCCCCGTAACTTAGCGGTTCATCAATATTAACCAACTGAATAAGTACCAGGCTTTAAATTGTAATAAGTTCTGGGGTCGATTCGTTTCGCTGGAATTCTGCAAGGCTGTGCTGCAGTATGGCCGTTGTCTAATTGCTCAAACAAGTAAGAGAGAGAGAGACAGACAGACAGAGAGAGAGAGAGAGACAGACAGACAGACAGAGACAGACAGAGGCAGACAAACAGACAGACAGAGAGAGACAGACATATATATATATATGTATAAATATATATATGCATAAATATATATATATATATATATATATATATATATATATATATATATATATATATAGAGATATATATATATATATATACAGATATATATATAGATATATATATATGTATGTATGTATGTATAAATATGTGTGTGTGTGTGTGTGTGTGTGTGTGTGTGTGTGTGTGTGTGTGTGTGTGTGTGTGTGTGTGTGTGTGTAGCGGCAGACGAAATACCACGAAGTATTTCGCCCGGCATACTAAAGATTCTGCCAGTTCACGCATTCACCATAATAATAACAATGGTCGAGTTTTTCATTGAAAAAAAAAAAAGCAATACGAAGTGGGCAGACGATATTGAATGAGCAGACGATAAGAAATAGGCAGACGATATTGAATGAGCAGACGATATTGAATGAGCAGACGATAAGAAATAGGCAGACATACAGAGACAGACAGATAGACAGACAGACAGACAGACAGACAGACAGACAGACAGACAGACAGACAGACAGACAGGGAGAGGGAGGGGGAGAGAGAGGAAGAGGGAGGGGAAAGAGAGGAAGAGGGAGGGGAGAGAGGGAGACAGAGATAGACAGACAGACATGCAGGCAGACAGACATGCAGGCAGGCAGACATGCAGACAGGCAGACAGAGAAAAAGAGAAGCACTGACAGACGCATAAATAGCTAGACAGAGGGACAAACAGACACATGAGAAGATAGATAAATAGAGAGAGAGAGAGAGAGAGAGAGAGAGAGAGAGAGAGAGTGAGAGAGAGAGAGAGAGAGAGAAGGAGACTTAACACTAAGTCAGGGAGAGGGAGGGGGAGAGAGAGGAAGAGGGAGGGGAGAGAGAGGAAGAGGGAGGGGAGAGAGGGAGACAGAGATAGACAGACAGACAGGAGGGGAGTGAGAGGGAGGGGAGAGAGGAAGAGGGAGGGGAGAGAGAGGAAGAGGGAGGGGAGAGAGGGAGACAGAGATAGACAGACAGACATGCAGGCAGACAGACATGCAGGCAGGCAGACATGCAGACAGGCAGACAGAGAAAAAGAGAAGCACTGACAGACGCATAAATAGCTAGACAGAGGGACAAACAGACACATGAGAAGATAGATAAATAGAGAGAGAGAGAGAGAGAGAGAGAGAGAGAGAGTGAGAGAGAGAGAGAGAGAGAGAAGGAGACTTAACACTAATTTTTACAATAATAACTATTCGTACGTAACAGCCACTTTAAAATCTATCCCGTCATGCCCTAGTGTTCAAAAACAAAATAGATAAATAGATATTTCGCTCATTATCGGAACGCCTCTTACCACAAGTCTGCTGAATCATAAACGTTGCCTTGGGCTGCAATTCTTCTCTCTGTCAGTTGTTGCTGTTGGCACTCCGTCGCTTACGACGTTGAGGGTTCCAGTTGATCCGATCAACGGAACAGCCTGCTCGTGAAACTAACGTGCAAGTGGCTGAGCATTCCACAGACACGTGTACCCTTAACGTAGTTCTCGGGGATATTCAGCGTGACACACAGTGTGACAAGGCTGACCCCTTGAATTACAGGCACAACAGAAACAGGAAGTAAGAGTGAGAGAAAGTTGTGGTGAAAGAGTACAGCAGGGTTCGCCACCATCCCCTGCCAGAGCCTCGTGGAGCTTTAGGTGTTTCCGTTCAATAAACACTCACAACTGCCGGTCTGGGAATCGAAACCGCGATCCTATGACCGCGAGTCCGCTGCACTAACCACTGGGCCATTGCGCCTCCACTCTCTGTCAATAAGGTTACAAAAATTCGTTCCATACATTTATTTTTGTTTCTTGTCAATAATTTGATAACTACACAAGGGAGACAACTAGTATAAATCACAAAAATAAAATTGTTCTAGTTATCTCCCATCTTCCATTTGCTCGACAGACTGATGACTAGGCTACACACGGTAAACGAACCGTTGCTGGATTCGGTAACTTTGTTAACTCTGTAATTCTACAGTTACGTGACCAGTGAGAAATTCCAACCAAATCTTCCTCATGAGCACACATGTGTGAGTGTGTGTGTGTGTGTGTGTGTGTGTGTGTGTGTGTGTGTGTGTGTGTGTGTGTGATGCGTGTGTGAGTGTGATGCGTGTGTGTGTGTGAAGCGTGTGTGTGTGTGTGTGTGATGCGTGTGTGTGTGTGATGCGTGTGTGTGTGTGAAGCGTGTGTGTGTGTGCGTGTGATGCGTGTGTGTGTGTGTGTGATGCGTGTGTTTGTAGGTGTCTTTAGCCTTGGACGGACCAAATCTTTGTGAGTGAATTTGATACACAGAAACTGAAAGAAGCCTATCGTGTATGTATATATATATATATATATATATCATCATCATCATCATCATCATCTCTCTCTCTCTCTCTCTCTCTGTATATATATATATATATATTTATATATATATATATATATATATATATATATATATATATATATATATATATATATATATATATATATATATGTATGTATAAATATATATATGCATAAATATATATATATATATATATATATATATATATATATATATATATATATATATATAGATATATATATATATATATATGTATGTATGTATGTATGTATAAATATATATATATATATGTATAAATATATATATATGTGTGTGTGTGTGTGTGTGTGTGTGTGTGTGTGTGTGTAGCATACTAAAGATTCTGCCAGTTCACGCATTCACCATAATAATAACAATGGTCGAGTTTTTCATTGAAAAAAAAAAAAAGCAATACGAAGTGGGCAGACGATATTGAATGAGCAGACGATATTGAATGAGCAGACGATAAGAAATAGGCAGACGACTAGCCTGGCCTGACGTAAGGAAAAAGCCTTAACTATTAAGGTTGTTGTTGTTGTTGTTGTTGTTGTTGGTGGTGGTGGTGGTGGTGGTGGTGGTGGTGGTGGTGGTGGTGGTGGTGGTTGGTGGTGGTGGTGGTGGTGGTGGTGGTGGTGGTAAATGTGTATGAATTTGTGTGCTGCATGTGTGTGTGTATGTATGTGTATGCGTGCATGTGTGAATGTGCGTGTATATACGTATGTTTGTGTGCGTATGCGTGCGTGCGTATGTATGTATGTGTGCTTGTGTGTGAATGTGCGTTTGTATACGCATGTTGGTGTCTGTGTGAGTGCGTGCGTGTGTATGTATGCGTGCGTGTACGTATGTGTACGCGTTCATGTGTGTAAATGTGTGTATGCGTGTGTGGTTGCGGGTGTGTGTATGTGCATGCGTTTATATGTGTGTATGTGCGTGTGTATACATGTGTGGGTGGGTATGTGCGTGGATGCTTGCGTGCGTGTGTGCGTATATGTATGTATGTGTATGCGTGCACGTGTGTGAATGTGCCTGTGTATACGAGTGTGTGTGTGTGTGTGTGTGTGTGTGTGTGTGTTCGTGTGTATTCTTTTACTCATTTACTTGTTTCAGTTGTTTGACTGCGGCCATACTGGAGCACTGCCTTGAAGGGTCCTTTATCGAACAGATCGACCCCAGCACTCATATTTGTTAAGCCTAGTACTTATTCTATGGGTCATTTTTGCGGAACGCTAAGTCACGGGACGTAAACACACCAACACCGTTTGTCAAGTGGTGATAAGCGGAAAGCATACACGCACACACGCACACACACACACACTCACATTTATATATATATACTTTAATTCTTTTATTTGTTTCAGCCATTTGTCTGTGGCTATGCTGGAGCACAACCTTTAGTCGAACAAATCGACCCCAGGACTTATTCTTTGTAAGCCTAGTACTTATTCTATCGGTCTCTTTTGCCAAACAGCTACGTTACGGGGACGTAAACACACCAACATCGGCTGTCAAGCGATGGTGGGGGACAAGCACAAACACACAAATACATACATACGTACGTACGTACATGTAAGCAAGGCCGTTTTCTCTTGTGGTATATTGAATGCATTGAAGTGTCAGAGGCTCAGCGCGCTAATTTGTAATGATTGGTCGTCTTACCTACCATGTGAGTTTGGAACATTGATTGAGTCCTGTGCTTTGATTGGTTGAATGTTGCACGGTTGAGTATCGAAGATCCAATTGGTTGAGTATTGACGATTCGATTGGTTGAGTATTGAAGATTCAATTGAGTATTGAAGATCTAATTGAGTATCGAAGATCCAGATGGCTGAGTATCGAAGATTCAGTTGGTTGAATATCAGAGATCCAATTGAGTATTGAAGATCTAATTGGTTGAGTATCGAAGATCCAACTGGTTGTGTATCGAAAATCCAACTGGTTGAGTATCGAAGATCCAACTGGTTGAGTATCGAAGATACAACTGGTTGAGTATCGAAGATCCAACGGGTTGAATATCGAAGATCCAATTGGTTGAGTATCGAAGACCCAACTGCTTGAGTATCGAAGATCCAACTGATTGAGTATCGAAGATCCAACTGATTGAGTATCGAAGATTCAACTGGTTGAGTATCGAACATCCAACTGGTTGAGTATCGAAGATCCAACTTGTTGAATATCGAAGATCCAATTGGTTGTGTATCGAAGATACAACTGGTTGAGAATCGAAGACCCAACTGGTTGAGTATCGAAGATCCAACTGGTTGAATATCGAAGATCCAATTGGTTGAATATCGAAGATCCAACTGTTTGAATATCGAAGATCCAATTGGTTGAGTATCGATGATCCAACTGATTGAGTATCGAATTGAGAATTGAGTATCCAATTGAGTATTGAAGATCCAATTGAGTATCGAAGATCCAGATGGCTGAGTATCGAAGATTCAGTTGGTTGAATATCAGAGATCCAATTGAGTATTGAAGATCTAATTGGTTGAGTATCGAAGATACAACTGGTTGTGTATCGAAGATCCAACTGGTTGAGTATCGAAGATCCAAGTGGTTGAGTATCGAAGATCCAACTGGTTGAATATCGAAGATCGAAATGGTTGAGTATCGAACATCCAACTGCTTGAGTATCGAAGATCCAACTGATTGAGTATCGAAGATCCAACTGATTGAGTATCGAAGATCCAACTGGTTGAGTATCGAACATCCAACTGATTGAGTATCGAAGATCCAACTGGTTGAGTATCGAAGATCCAACTTGTTGAATATCGAAGATCCAATTGGTTGAGTATCGAAGGTCCAACTGGTTGAGTATCGAAGATCCAACTGGTTGAGTATCGAAGATCCAACTGGTTGAATATCGAAGATCCAACTGGTTGAGTATCGAAGATCCAACTGGTTGAATATCGAAGATCCAATTGGTTGAATATCGAAGATGCAACTGATTGAGTATCGAAGATCCAAATGGCTGAGTATCGAAGATCCAATTGGTTGAATATCGAAGATCCAATTGGTTGAGTATCGAAGATCCAACTGATTGAGTATCGAAGATCCAACTGATTGAGTATCGAAGATCCAACTGGTTGAGTATCGAAGATCCAACTGGTTGAGTATCGAAGATCCAACTGGTTGAATATCGAAGATCCAATTGGTTGAGTATCGAAGATCCAACTGATTGAGTATCGAATTGAGAATTGAGTATCCAATTGAGTATTGAAGATCCAATTGAGTATCGAAGATCCAGATGGCTGAGTATCGAAGATTCAGTTGGTTGAATATCAGAGATCCAATTGAGTATTGAAGATCTAATTGGTTGAGTATCGAAGATCCAACTGGTTGTATATCGAAGATCCAACTGGTTGAGTATCGAAGATCCAATTGGTTGAGTATCGAAGATCCAACTGGTTGAATATCGAAGATCGAAATGGTTGAGTATCGAACATCCAACTGGTTGAGTATCGAAGATCCAACTGGTTGAATATCGAAGATCCAACTGATTGAGTATCGAAGATCCAACTGGTTGAGTATCGAAGATCCAACTGGTTGAATATCGAAGATCCAATTGGTTGAGTATCGAAGATCCAACTGATTGAGTATCGAAGATCCAACTGGTTGAGTATCGAACATCCAACTGATTGAGTATCGAAGATCCAACTGGTTGAGTATCGAAGATCCAACTGATTGAGTATCGAAGATCCAACTGGTTGAGTATCGAAGATCCAACTGGTTGAGTATCGAAGATCCAACTGGTTGAATATCGAAGATCCAATTGGTTGAATATCGAAGATCCAACTGGTTGAGTATCGAAGATCCAACTGGTTGAATATCGAAGATCCAAATGGTTGAGTATCGAAGATCCAACTGGTTGAATATCGAAGATCCAAATGGTTGAGTATCGCAGATCCAATTGGTTGAGTATCGAAGATCCAGTCACGTTTCGCATAATACATTATCAAATAATTAATCTGAATGTGCGCTGGAAACAACCCTCCTTTTATAAATGTGTCTAACAAATCATCAATGAGCAGAAAGGCAAACGCTTTCATGAGAGCAAGTCATGTTTTCCTGCCATTATTCACCAGAACAAAATTAATAAATTGAGCACATGTAACCAACGATAACTCGAGCTGAATTATCCAAACGACGGATGAACTATACAATCACAAGAATTTCTGATGATTTATTTGGCCCACTGCACTGTTCAACGGAGGAATAAAGCCTCACTGTTTTTAAGTATTCTTGTATTATTTCCAGGAGTGAACACGCAACATATATAGTACAATGGTACTATCAGGACAATTACCCCCATAGGACAATTACCCCCATAGGCCAATTACCCCCATAGGACAAGTACCCCCATAGGACAATTCCCCCCGACGACAACTATCCCCTAGGACAATTACCCCTGAGGACAACAGATGATGATTCAAAACTTCTTGATATATAGAAAAGGGGGTAATTAACCAAGTGGGTAATTAACCAAGGGGGTAATTGTCCACGGCGGGTAAATGTCCTAGACTCGAATAGTATGCCAGAATCTGTAGGAAACCAACGAAGATTTTAGACCATTCTGCTAAAAATCTGTTACTTATTCTATCAGTATTTATTATTGAACTGTTAAGTTTACGGTGGGGGGAGGCGTAAACAAGCCAATACTACTTGTCAAGCATTTTGATACCCGTGCGAATCATCATGATACAGGAAACTCCTTTCTAATATTCAGATGGCTTCCGGTCCTCCATGTCACCTAACTTTTTCTAGCTAACAACTTTAATCTTTAATCTTTAATCTTTATGCTCTCCAATGCCATTGACTGTTCAAGCTGTTCCTGAAAAAATGAGACAAAAATTCGTCAAATTTAGCCCCAACATCCTGTAACATGATACGTAGAAACCCGTCTAGAGCAAAGCATGGCCGAATTTGGGTTCTAGTGGGAGAGAACGCAACTCCTTAATGTATCGCGATATCTGGGATAAGAAGAATTTGCAAGACTTCGTTTAAGATTTAAAGGGTGATGAATAGAACAAGATGATCTCCTTCACAACCTTGCAACCAAAGTGGCCGGGTACCAGGACAAAATCCCAGCGAGAACAAAATCCCCCGAGAACAAAATCCCCCGAGAACAAAATCCCCCGAGAACAAAATCCCCCGAGAACAAAATCCCCCGAGAACAAAATCCCCCGAGAACAAAATAACACCCCCACCCCCACCCCCGGACAGATTTTACACAGAAATATCAACAAATATCAACATAGGCGTAGGAGTGGCTGCGTGGTAAGTAGCTCGCTTACCA
>NC_142950.1:11659542-11662042 GCF_046866305.1 Octopus bimaculoides
AGGTATATTGTCGTGATGAAACCAACACTTACCACTTTGCCAGAGGTCGGGGTGTTTCCGTTTCGCCGCCTCTCGCAAACGCTCCAGAACTGCCAAGTAAAATGTCCGGTTAATAGTTTGACCAGGAGGAACAAATTCTGCGTGGACAATTCCTCATTATTATTATTATTATTATTATTATTATTAAGTAAGAAAATGGAGAAATTTAATGGATATGAATTAATTTCTTTATTTATTAACATTGCCTACAATTGTTTCAATTTACACTCAATACGAATTACAAACGTATAAGTTTGCGCTTTACTCTTTTACTCTTTTGTTTCAGTCATTTGACTGCGGCCATGCTGGAGCACCACCTTTAGTCAAGCAAATCGACCCCAGGACTTATACTTTGTAAGCCTAGTACTTATTCTATCGGTTTCTTTTGCCGAACCGCTAAGTTACGGAGACGTAAACACACCAGCATCGGTTGTCAAGCGATGTTGGGGGACAAACACAGACACACAAACATATACACACACATACATACATATATATATATATATATGCGACAGGCTTCTTTCAGTTTCCGTCTACCAAATTCACTCACAAGGCTATGGTCGGCCTGAGGCTATAGTAGAACACACACTTGCCCAAGGTGCCACACAGTTGGACTGAACCTGGAACCATGAGGCTGGTAAGCAAGCTACTTACCACACAGCCACTTCTGCTTTGAAGATTTAGAGCTAAATATTATCAGGGTGAAAGGATATTAAAGAAACTACGTGTTGATCGGTTGAGATACTCTAACAGACTAAGTAGATGAATGCATGTTTAGTTATTTGTGTGTGTGTGTTCGTGTGTGTTCATAACTTTATTAAAATCTAATAATAATAAAATAAGATATATAAAAATATTAAAGTATAAAATATGAAAATAAAAATAGAAATAAGTGTAAATAAGGAATATTAATGAAAATAAAGGCAATAAAAATATTCAAAGATAAGTTATACAGGCAAAGAAAAAATAAGAAAAAATAAAAAAGGTAACAATATGATAAAAATAAATATAAATAAATATTAGAATAGCTTAAATAAAATGAAAATAATATAAAATAAAAATAGAAATATATATGGGTATGATAAAAAAATAAAAAATAAAAATAATAAATATAAATAAAATTAAAAATAATAAAATAAAGTAAAAATTTAGGTAACGCTAAAACTGATTTCTTATTTAACTAAGTTGTTCTACACAAAGAGGGGGTGTTACAGAGACAGACAAGGGGTTGTGGAACGAGTGATCAGCAACATGAAGTTAGACGTATAATTAAAAATAAATTAAAAATATGAAAATCGAGTGGATTCAAACTGAATGGAGTGAGGGGCGCAGCCAACGCCACAAACCACGTACCAACACTGAAACTTGGGTTTTTCCCTTTTGTTCTCACTCAAGTAAGTTCCTTCACTCTCAGCATGCTCACAATAATCTTCTATCTTTTCTCGAATGTCCTTTGCGACAAGCATCTCCTTACCAGCCTTATTTTCTTTTTCAGGTGAAAAAGGAAAAAGTTAACCAACCCAAGGCTGGAGCTGAAGATGCCCGTCACAATCCCTTTCATTCGCGTCGGTCATACTACCTCTTTCGCGATAGCTACTACCCAGAGGAAACAAGCCTGCTCTTCTCTGTCCAGAGAAGTCGGCGGAACAATCTTACTCGATTGGTAGTTGTACTCTTCTTAGTCGTGACAGCAGTTGCTCGGCATAAACACAGTTCCGAAATCTTCGGACACTGCACATGTCTATGTTAATTTGTGTGTGTGTGTGTGTGTGTGTGTGTGTGTGTGTGTGTGTGTGTGTGTGTGTGTGCGCGTGTGTGTGTGTGTGTGTATGTGTGTATGCATGTTAAATCAATTTATTTATATATACGTTTGTTTATAATTGCTCGAAAATAAAAGTCAATCATTATAGTCATTTATTACAATTAATAATTATATTTATGTGTGTGTATGTACATGTATAAATGAAGGACGCTACAGAAAATGTTAATATTAGATAGACCTCAACATATATTATATATAACGGTAAGATAATTGATAAAATATATCAATAAGTATATTTATATTTACGAGTGTATAATAATTTGAAAATAAAAGCTAGCTATTATAGTCTTGCATTAAGTAAATAAGTATATTTATATTGATGTACCTGTGTTTATTTGAGAATAAAAACTAATCTTTATAGTTATTGATTACAATATAAATTGCTTTTTCTTGGAATTAAGAAGTTTATGTTTAGATGTTAGGATTTGGAATATTTCTTCGAGACACAATTCACACCCCTTATTGGAAGTTTCATAAGATCTAGCATGATTTATAATCTCTAATTTAATCTTATAATTTTTATTATTGTCTTTTGGCATCCATATAAATTTGCTGTGACCGGTGTTATTCATTTTTTTGTCTGCTTCTAAAGCAGTGTTCATGGTTAGCAATCCTCCTTTTTATTGGATTTTCGATTGA
>NC_142950.1:11667042-11669542 GCF_046866305.1 Octopus bimaculoides
TCGGTTGTCAAGCGATGTTGCGGGGACAAGCACAGACACACAAGCACACACACACATACACACAGATATATATACGACAGGCTTCTTTCAGTTTCCGTCTACCACCAAATCCACTCACAAGACTTTGGCCAGCCCGAGGTTATAGTAGAAGACACTCATTCAATGTGCCACGCAGTGGGACTGAACCCGGAACCATGTGGCTGGTAGCAAGCTACTTACTCTTACCATACAGCCACTCCTGCCACCTATATATATATATATATATATATATATATATATATATATATATATATATATATTTATATTTATATATATATATATATATATATATATATATATATATATATATATATATATATATATATATATATATATATATATATGCGCGTGTGTGTGTGTATACGTAGCGTCAAACATTTCTTGTTCACGTCCTCTTGATGTCTGTTAATTATATTATTCGTTCATTTGAATTGATTGTTTATTTGAAGTGACTATATATATTTCTCTCTCTCTCTCTCTCTCTCTCTCTCTCTCTCTCTCTCTTTCTCTTTATATATATATATATATATATATATATATATGCGTGTTTGTATGTATGTATATATGTATATACTAACGTGTGTAAATATCGAGATAAGAATTTGATTTTTCTCTGTCCCATTAGTCATTTAAACCAATATTCCCATGTTGTTATTTATAGTTACCTACTTTATGTTTAAAAGGATAAAAAAAAAAAACACGCGGACTACTTTCACGTCCTTCGCAGTTTCCAAACACCTACGTTGGTGTCCGAGGGCGCAGTGTGCACACCAGGAATGAGGGACCTTCTTTTTTGTTAAGGTATCTCTCTGGGAGAAGGTTTACTCGTATACAAAAACCACTGCTTTACTGAGCCGGATGTCTTGCTTTTTTGCTTGTCTCTCAGTTATTTCGAATTAAGAGTGGGTGTCGTTGTGGTGTTGTGTAAGCTGCACTCGACTTAAATGTTTGCATGGATATTGCAACCGCCTGTCAAAGATGGTCGTGCTTTTGTGACGGGTGGACACCCATCCATCATACACGCATACATGTGTGTGTGTGTGTGCGTGTGTGTGCTTTTGTGCCCGGGTGCTCACACTTCATTGTGTTTGTCCCCCGCAAACGCTTGACAAACGGTATTTACGTCCCCGTAAGTTACCAGTTCAGCAAAAGACGACCGATAGAAGAACCGAGAAATAAGTATTGGGTGTCGATTTTTTTTTTTTTTTACTAAAATCCTTTAGGAAGCTGCCCCATCATGGCCTCAGTGTATATATATATATATATATATATATATATATATATATAACCAGATCGAACTGTCTCAAGTGTAACTGCCCGAAACAGTAAGGACTTCTGGTATACTTGACCAAAGAAAGAAGGCCACGAATGACCCGGTTTCTTGGGGGTGGGGTTGCCTGTCCTTCTAATTGTTGTTTCTCCTGTCCGCCTTTGTATCGTCTGCCTGTCCGAATATTTTATTGTCCTCTATTGCGTTTTTGTTCCATTATATATATATATATATATATATATATATATATATATATATATATATATATATATATATATATATATATATATATATATATATATATATATATATCAATGGTGACTCCGGCATTCGAGCTGTTCGGGCTTAGCCCGAGTATAAACTTAGTAAAGTGAACGTGTAGGCGTAGGAGTGGCTGAGTGGTAAATAGCTTGCTTACGAACCACATGGTTCCGGGTTCAGTCCCACTGCGTGGCACCTTGACCAAGTGTTTTCTACTATAGCCTCGGGCCGACCAAAGCCTTGTGAGTGGATTTGGTAGACGGAAACTGAAAAAAGCCCGTCGTACATATATATATATATATATATATAATTATTATTATTATTATTATTATTATATGTATTTATTTTCTCTAAGTTAATAATTAACTCGGACAAAATAAATTGGTTAAAAGATCGCAAAATGACTGTGGTGTAACTCCTGTTTATGAGGTAGAAACTCCTTATTATTTTGGGTACTTGAGTAAATATATAAATTTAGTAAATGGAGTAAAACGCATATGTTAAATGAATTCTTTTATTTCCAACATGTTTCGAAGATTACAAATTATACCTTCCATATGTGATGTTGATAAGGGTGTAATCTTCTCTTCAGGGAAATACATAGGAACCGGCTTAACCGTAAGACATTTTAACCGAATATTCGATTAAAATGTCTTACGGTTAAGCTGGTTCCCACGCATTTCCCTGAAGAGAAGATTACATTCTTATCAACATCACCTATTCCTATGGAAGGTATAATTTGTAATCTTCGAAACATATGTTGGAAATAAAAGTATTCAGTTAACATATGCGTTTTACTCCATTTACTAAATTTATATATATATATATATATATATATATATATATATATATATATATATATATATATATATATATATATATATGTATGTATGTATATATGTGTGTGAGTATGTTTGTGTGTCTGTTTGT
>NC_142950.1:11674542-11677042 GCF_046866305.1 Octopus bimaculoides
TGTTACTGAATCCAAAAGGATTCTGAAAGTTTCTTATTGTACACACACACACACACACACACACACACACACACACACACACACACACACACATATTATATAACCAAAATTAAAGTATCTGTCGTCTGTGTTTTGAATGTGAAGTTATGCGGTTTGAGAGTGATATTGAATTTTGTGTAGTGGTCTGAACCCGCGTTGTGATTTAGAAATGGAGACATAAAGATGTATGTGAAGTCTCTTCAAATACATTATACCAAAATCATACACAACTGAGAGTAAAGCATTTATCTTATGTGTGTTCAATGTGATGCTAAGATACAATTTTAAATCCCTTCTATCGAAATGACGTACACAACACTGAAATGAAAGTGTTTGTTTTATGCGTGTTGAATGTAACGTAAGTTAAATTTTGAAGTCTCTTCAAATACATACAGTAACACTATACATAACTGAAATTAAAGTATTTGTCTTAAACGTGTTGTATGTGATATTAGATACAAGTCTCTTCAAACACGTACACACACACATACACCAACACCCTACAAAGCACCGAAATTTAAGTATTCGTCTCATGTATGTTGAATGGAAAGTTAGATATTGTTATAAGTCTCTTACTGTAGAGCCAGATTTCTGGGTCAGTTTAAGTAGGGTTGAAGTATATTTTTTTTTTTATAGAAGTGTTTGGGAAATGGTGGGAGTATGTAAATGCGTTATTATTTGCTCATGAAACTGTCGATGTGACGGTGTGAGAGCGTCGTGTAGGTATGAGTCAAAAAGGAAAATAGTGTGTGAGGAAAGGAACCTTTGTGATACTCCATTCGGGAAGTTACAATATCTGGAACCGCTATTTGGCTAATCAGCGTTTTGGGCTGTTTCTTAAGTGTTCAGCATTCGACTCTTTTGTTTGTTTGTTTGTTTGTTTGTTTGTTTTTGGTGGAGGCGAGAGGTGACACGTGGATATCAGGGAGATAAAAGTCAAAAGCTTTACTGGTGTCGATGGTGGTTAGAATGGTATGTGGGGTAGATGCTATAGTGTTGTTGAAACCACTATGTATTTGTTGTGTGTGTGTATGTGTGCGTGCGTGTGTGCGTGTATGTGTGCGCGCGCGCAGGTGTGTATCTATGTGTATGTGTGCGTGTGTTTCTTTGTGTATGCATGTTCAGTTTGAGAGTGATATGGAATTTTGTGTAGTGGTCTGAACCCGCGTTGTGATTTGGAAATGGAGATATAAAGATGTATGAATCCATGATGTCAATGATTAATTAGATTTTTTTTAGAATCTTTTAGGGTCTTCAGACGACAATGAAGCATCGGTGTGATGTTATCTCACTTGAGTTTTTGTTATGCTTTAGAACTATTATAATCGTTTTCTCAGTTTACAGATTTTGGGGACTTGACAGAGTTGGTACAAATAGCTGTAGATGTTGCATGGGCAAGAGTTCCTTCAGGTTCTAAGTATTGTGAGAGCATGGCTTACTTCAGGCCCTAAATTATGTGACGGTATTGTGATGGTAGGAATAGCTTCAAGCCCTAGATGTTATGAGGACAGGAATTCCTTTAGGCCCAAAATGTTGTGAGGACATGTGTTCCATCAGGCTCTAGATGCTGTAAGGACAGGACATTCTTCAGGCCCAAACTGTGTGGGCAGGTGTTCATTAGGCCCAAAATGTTGTGAGGACAGGTTGTCCATCAGGCCCTAGATGCTGTAAGGACAGGATATCCTTCAGGCCCAAAATGTGTGGGCAGGTGTTCATTAGGCCCTAAATATTGTGAGGGCGGGACTTCCTTCAGTCCCTAAACGTTGTGAGGGCAGGAGTTCCTTCAGGCCCTAACTGTTGCAAGGACAAGACTTCCTTCATCCCCTATATTGACAGGAGTACATTCAGGCTCTAGATGTTATAAGAGTAGGACTTCCTTCAGGCCTTAAACGTTGTGAGGGCAGGTGTTCCTTCAGCCCCAGATGTTGTGAGAGCAGGACTTCTTTCAGGCTCTAAATATTGTGAGGGTAGGTGTTCCTCCAGGCTCTAGATGTTATATGGACAGGACTGCTGTCAGGTCCTAAATATTGTGAGGACAGGACGTACTTCTGGCCAAAAATGTGAGGACAAATGTTCCTTCAAACCCTCAATATTGTCAGAGCTGGACTTTCTTCAAGCCTAAACGATGAGGTCAGGACTTCCTTCAGACACTAAATATTGTGAGGGCAGATGTTCCTTCCGGCCTCAGATGTTATGAGGACAAGATTTCCTGCAGGCCCTAGATATTGTCGGGGTAGGCCCTAAACGTTGTGAGAACAGGAGCTCCTATTGTTTACTTGGTGTATGATTCGAAGAAACAGTTAAACTCATGTAATAGATGTTAGATATACATTTTAAAGTTTCTCGTTCCTGTTTTTTTTTTATGCGGTTTTTGGTGGCTCACTCTTGCAAAACGCTTGATTGTGATGTTTCCTTAGCGCTACGTTGTGGGTATATTATTTGAAGTTGTTATCGTAACTTG
>NC_142950.1:11682042-11689542 GCF_046866305.1 Octopus bimaculoides
TATTTTTCTGTAAACTTCAACTATGCGTGTGTGTGTGTGTGTGTGTGTGTGTGTGTGTGTGTGTGTGTGTGTGTGTGTGTGTGTTTATATATATATGTATATATATATATATATATATATATATATATATATATATATATATATATAAAGTGTAGTATATTGCCACTTAAGTGTGGCTGACCCGTAGGGGTGGATGTTACTGTTGCTTTTAGCCCCAGGAGGACATCTCCTCCAGCTGGCTTATCGATACACTACTGTGTCCTGTTTGCCAAGGGAAGTTATCCCTCCCATCATGATCTGTAGCACGAACGGACCCGGGTTTCAGGGTTATTTCCCTTCGTCAGCGTCCGATAGCAACAGTAACATCCACCCCTAGGGGTCAGCCACACTTAAGTGGCAATATACTACACTTTATCGTGCAGTTACTGTTAATACTTCATTTAGAGAATTAACATTGCTTGTTTTCACCTTTTCGATATCAGTGAAGAATTTCACTGGAAAAGTATATATAAGATTGCCAAGAATTTATCTCTCTCATCAAAGATCAGTGGCTATCGGACGCTGACGAAGGGAAATAACCCTGAAACCCGGGTCCGTTCGTGCTACAGATCATGATGGGAGGGATAACTTCCCTTGGCAAACAGGACACAGTAGTGTGTCGATAAGCCAGCTGGAGGAGATGTCCTCCTGGGGCTAAAAGCAACAGTAACATCCACCCCTAGGGGTCAGCCACACTTAAGTGGCAATATGCTACACTTTATCGTGCAGTTACTGTTAATACTTCATTTAGAGAATTAACATTGCTATATATATATATATATATATATATATATATATATATATATATATATATATATATATATATATATATATATATTCAATTTTTTTTCTCCGTGCTTTTCTCCTTGTCTCCGTATTCTTTCTGTTGAAGAGCGTAGCTCGAAACGTCAAAGACTTTCCGTATTCCCGAGCGTCATACTAATACAGCCTTTTGTTATTTACACCACCTGTCCTCGTCTGTTGTTGTTTTTTCGTACATTCTCCCATATATATATATATATATATATATATATATATATATATATGGTGAGGGGACAAACACGGACACAAAACACACACACATAAATACACACACACACACACACACAAACACACACATATATATATGTTCACGTCAGGCTTCTTTCAGTTTCTGTCTACCAAATCCGTGGCTATAGTAGAAGACATTTGCCCAGGTGCCACGCAATGGGACTGAACCCGGAACTGTGTGGTTGGGAAGCAAGCTTCTTACTACACAGCCATGCCTGCGCCTATACACACACAGACACACACACAAACTCACACACACACACATATGAATGCATACATGTATATCTATGTGGGTATTTTTTCCTAACTTACGGACTCTTAGGCAATTTATACATTCACACCCACATATATATACACATGCATACTACATACTCACGCATGTATGTATGTATGTATGTATGTATGTATATGTGTGTGTGTATAGATATATATATGTAGTGGTTTCATGCAGGCACAACGTGGATACGATCTTCGATCGCCAAATTTCACTTAACAGTTCAATGGCACTTTTCTCACGGTAAAACAATAGTTTTTCTGTGAGTGACAGTAGTTACATTTACCAGATACCTTCGCTAAGCCGGAATAACGTTTTTGCCACTTGACCCTTTTAACCTCTTCTAAGCCACTAAAAGCTAGAATAGAGATAACAGACCTCCAACGAAATCTATAGTTTTCAACAATATGTTTATCCTTCTGGCTGGTTTTGGATAGTTATAAAAACAAGAACTTTGTAAGCCAAAGTCAGTTTGTGAGAACCGAGTCTGGCTGACCAGCTGAACAAAACGCCGTCTCTGAAGGAAGAGGCACAAAGGGACAACTATGGTACCTCACCAACAAAGCAGTTGTTTCGTCTCACTACTGACTTTCACTAACTCACTTTTTATTCTCTGTAATATTACCATATCTCTCTATATATAGTACTACGAGAACGTGTACACACATACCGGCCGAAATTGACTCTTTTTACCTCGGATGCTTTTCTATTTATTAATTATACATACCAACCTGTCGTAGTATTGGATATATACAAAGTAACGGTAAATAAATACTTCTTTACAACTTCGATCACTGTTCTTCTATCTTGCATGACCCTCCACTGCAACGAAGAACTAACTGCTACATATATATATATATATATATATATATATATATATATATATATATATATATATATAAATTCAGCAAACACCACATATATATATATATATATATTTGGTGTTTGCTGAATTTTTTTTCTTGAGAACATTATTTTTCTTTGTGGTTGGGTCGTTGATGACCTCTTTCTAGCATATCGGATGATCACTTAGTGGTCATCCCTTCTTATACGCATGTAATACAATTTTTCTGAATTTTCAGATTTTTTTATATGCTAGGCCACTGGTTTTAAATTGATGTTAATTAAATTAATATTCAATTTATCACCCTCAGTATATATATATATATATATATATATATATATATATATATATATATATATATATATATACTCTTTTACTCTTTTACTTGTTTCAGTCAGTTGACTGCGGCCATGCTGGAGCACCACCTTTAGTCGAGCAAATCGTCCCCGGGACTTATTCTTTGTAAGCCTAGTACTTATTCTATCGGTCTTTTTTGCCGAACCGCTAAGTTACGGGGACATAAACACACCAGCATCGGTTGTAAAGCAATGCTAGGAGGACAAACACAGACACACAAACATACACATACAGATATATATATATGTATATATACGACGGGCTTCTTTCAGTTTCCGTCTACCAAATCCACTCACAAGGCTTTGGTCGACCCGAGGCTATAGTAGAAGACACTTTGCCCAAGGTGCCACGCAGTGGGACTGAACCCGGAACCATGTGGTTGGTAAGCAAGCGACACACACACATACGAACAATTTTTGTCAGATGACAATGTAATAGGTGTGTACTATGTGTATGTAGTATAATTAACCACTAAAACTTCGGCTTAAACAGCAACTGAAGACTATGATGCTGACATTGCCTATCAAAACGTGGCTAGAAGTGGGTCTTCAACGAGCTGGTAGATAAACATTAAAACAGATAATAAACAAGCTAAACATTTGGCAATCATTCTAGAACGCTTAATTTATAATACAAACGAAGAGCAGAGTAATTATAATAGATGTTAGCAGTCTGTCGGTGTCTGCCGATGACAAAATCTATTTTCTCAGCGATTAGAGCTCGCGGGACTCCACAACATCGTTGTAATATCTCTTGACTGGATTGAGGCGGATGCTGACCTGTGACATCATCCTCTTCCAAGGCAGCTGCTCTTCGTGTGGTGAGAGACCGCTACGCTAATTTGTATCAATCATAACTAATTTTTCTCAATGCTTATATTATAAATTGAGTGTTCTAGAATGATGTCAAGTGTTTTACTCGCTTATCTGTTTTAATATGTGTGCGCATTTTTTGGTAATTTGTCCTGTACTTATCGCTCGTATGTCTACGTAATGTTCACTCGTTGGTGATGTCCTGTACTTAATGTATTTTATATATATATATATATATATATATATATATATATATATATATATATATATATGTGTGTGTGTGTGTGTGTGTGTGTGTGTGTGTGTGTGTGTGTGTGTGTGTGTGTTTGTATTCGAAATTCTGTACCATATTCTTCATTTTTTTTTATATCTATACTGCCGTACACATTCGCTAGCTTTGTTACAAAGGGGTCTAATGCTCTTAGCTTAGACTTAACCATTTCAAGTGTAACTGCCCGAAATGGTCGTGTTGTTCCTCTAATTGTTGTTTCTCATGTCGGCCTATGTGTCGTCTATCTGTTCGAACGTTTTAATGCCTTCTATTGCGTTTTTGTTCCATTTTTATATTCATATATATATATATATATATATGTAGAGAGAGAGAGAGAGAGAGAGATTCAGGTGAATGCGATACTTAAGTTTAAGCACCAGAATTTAGTATTGTATTATCCATACAGTTTCAAAATAAGGTGATTAAAATCAAAATAAGCAACATCCTTGTTGCTTATTTTGATATATATATATATATATATGTGTGTGTGTGTGTGTGTGTGTGTGTGTGTGTGTGTGTGTGTGTGTGTGTGTGTGTGTGTATCTGTGTGGGTGTGTTTGGCCCCCACCACTGCTTGAGAACTGGTGTAGGTTTGTTTACGTCTCCGTAAGCTAGCGATTTGGCAAAGGAGAAAGATAGGAAAAGTACCAGGCTTAAGAAATTCTGAAGTCGATTCGTTCTGGAACACTGCCTTGAAGGCAGTGTTCCAGAATGGCCGTAGATTTGAAGAATTTCGTTTTAGTCGAACGAATCGACCTCAGTTCTTATTTGTTTAGGCCTGGTACTTGCTCTATCGGTCTCTTTTGCCGAATTGCTAACTTACGGGGACTTAAACACAATACCAGTCATCAAGCGGTGGTGGAGGGGACAAATATTGAAACAGACACACACACACCGCACACACGCATACACACACCGCACACAGGCACACACGCACACACGCATGCACGTTCACACACACACACACACACACACACAGATATATGCTTATGCGTCTGGCTTCTCTCAGTTTCTGTCTACTAAATCTACTCACATGGCTTTGGTCAACACAAGATGCCACGCAATGGGACTGAACCCGGAACCATGTGGTTGGAAAGCAAACTTATTACCGGACACTTACGCCTGCGTTTACAGATTTTGTTTTTTCAGTCTCTTCCTCCTAATGGCTCCTCAAAACTTTTTGAGTGCCATAATATATACCGTCCACTCTTCACATTACAGTCACGAGAAGAATGACGTCATTCTCATTTAAAAACCAGTGCGCATGACTTTCTATGCTGATCATTGGCTTTTGAGCTTCTTTGGCTTTGAAGAAGCGTGAAGGTGAATGGCTTAGTGGTTAGGGTATTTGATTCATGGTCCCAAGGCCGTGATTTCGATTCCTGGCGGCGTACTGTTTCCTTGAGCAAGACACTTTATTTCACGTTGCTCTAGTCCACTCAGCTGGCAAAAATAAGTTGTACCTGTAATTCAAGCGACCAGCCTTGTCGCATTCTATGTTACGCTGAATCTCCATAGGAACTACGTTGAGGGTATGCGTGTCTGTGGAGTACTCAACCACTTGTACATCAATTTCAGTTTATATATAAACTGAACAGGACGACAGTGTGTGTATATATATATATATATATATATATATATATAGAGAGAGAGAGAGAGAGAGAGAGAGAGAGAGAGAGCTTATAAGAGGAAATGGTATCAATAAGACCCAAAGGTGTCAGGTAATGCTGAGTAAGCGCTATGGATAGACCATAGTTAAGCTCCAGGTTCTGTGATTATGCGAATAAGGAGTCCAACGTAGGTCATATATCAGCATGTATATATATAAAAAAAAAATTCAGAATGAGATAAAAAACCAAGGCTGTGAAGATTTTAGAACATTTATAAATAGGTCTTACAGCTGTTTCCAGGAAATTTATTATATCCCTTCATCGGAGACGGTGTGAGAAAATGGTTAAGCAATAGTTAATTTAGAGTTTGTATACAATGCTATTGAATCGAGGGTTTTAATTAGTGACCTAAAGGTAGGGAATGTATTTGTAAGGTCAAATCGAAAACAAGAAGAGAGCAAGAAAGAAAAGAGAAAAAAGAAGAAAAAAACGGGAAGAAAGGAATAAAGTAAAAAAGAAAGAAAAAAAGGAGAGAGATAATACAGAGATGAAGACAGGGAAAGTGTACCGGTTAGTGGTCAGTCAAGATAACTTGACAGTAGGAGTGGGGAGATTAGGGTGATTGAGAGAGAGAGAGAGAGAGAGAGAGAGAGAGAGAGAGAGAGAGAGAGAGAGAGAGAGAGAGAGAGAGAGAGAGAGAGAGAAAGGTATTAGACTCTAAAAAGATAATAGAGTAAAGAATAAAGGAGTGTCAGATAGAAGGAATGAGGGGTAATAGAGAGAGAAAGAGAGAGAGAGAGAGGTATAATATTGTAAAAGGTAAAGGAGTGTCAGTTATGTAGTGATAGAGTCTAAGTGATGGGGAAGAGAGAGGAGTAGTTATATGGTGGAATGAAGAATTTAGGAATATAGATTAGGTGGTTGGACAGGTCAGTGCTTAGTAGTAGAAGAAAGTATATACGTAAAGATGTACACAGATGCATATATTAGACATATATATATATATATATATATATATATATATATATATATATATATATATATATGTTTAAAATTATAATACAGGGTATCAAGAGATACCACCACGCTGAAAAAATAGCAGTCAAATCCTGACTCTAAAACCACAATAATTATTACCTTTGATGGTTTTTATTCCCATGCTGACCACTTGATAGGATCAATATTTTAAATATAGATCTTATCCTTATTTATATAAATATATATATGTTTATATAGATATTTATACATATCAATATCTACATATACAACTCGTATTCATATGTATATGTACACATGCATATCCATATATACGTGCATCTGTGTGTATTATCGTCCCTGTACACGCAGGTATATATACCTTGCATACATACATACATTCACACAAACACACATACACATATACACACACACACATACATATACACGCACATATGCATGCACTCATACACACACGAATATAATTAGATGGTTGTGATATTCGAGTATGAGTGAGGAATTAGATAGGGATTAAGAGTTAAAATGTAGGTTTATAAGGTTATTGGGATTACCTAAGGGGTATTGTAGAAATATACTGTATGTTCGTTTGGATTTGTGGTAGAATTTGAATGTGTGATAAAAGCGGTGGTTGCATGTGTTTAGTGCCTCATTATGTTTATTTAGCAGTACTGGAGAGTTGTGCTTTAATATGTGAAGTGCCTCCTTCAGGTAAAGCTTGCAGGTTGAACGTTAACCTCGGTAGGGAAGCCCTGAATCCAGTATGGGCCATGATAGAGTATAGGGTATATTTGTATTTTTGAGATGATGTATGTGGTTAGCGAGTGTTGTAGATTTACTATGTTTATCGTATCTAAAAGAATGGAAGTAAGCGGCATATCGTTGCTTAAAATTTTTGTTTGATCCTATATATATGGCTGTAGAGTTGTGTAATAGATTAAGGACAGTGCATTTGTAAATTACATTATATCTTCTGTTGTAGCCCTCGTCAGGATCTTTCAGAAAATTGTTCACTGACGTTCTTATTTCTTTATTGCCCACAAGGGGCTAAACATAGAGTGGACAAACAAGGACAGACAAAGGGGTTAAGTCGATTACATCGACCCCAGTGCGTTACTGGTACTTAATTTATCGACTTCGAAAGGATGAAAGGCAAAGTCGACCTCGGCGGAATTTGAACTTAGAACGTAACGGCAAACGAAATACCGCTAAGCATTTCACCTGGCGTGCTAACGATTTTGCCAGCTCGC
>NC_142950.1:11702042-11747042 GCF_046866305.1 Octopus bimaculoides
AACAGAACAATTAAACAAAAGATTCAATGGGCACAGATATGACGTCAGGCGCAATAAGAGTAGCTCGACAAAACTTGCCCAACATTTTGCATCAAACGGCTGCAATTTTGAAAAAACTTGAAAGTGCATATTCTCAGAAAATATTCTGAATCTGCTACACTTTCAGAATTCAAAATGCATGAGGAGAATTATGTTTGCAGGTTATTAGCATCACGCCTTGATGGAATGAATAAAATGGCAGACGTTCATTATATTTACACAAAACTGTTTGATTAAATATTCTTCTTTTTTCTTGCCTTTTCGTTTTTTTTCTTTCTTTTTCTTTTTACCAGTTACTCTTTTACTCTTTTACTTGTTTCAATCATTTGACTGCGGCCATGCTGGAGCACCGCCTTTAGTCGAGAAAATCGACCCCAGGACTTATTCTTTGTAAGCCTAGTACTTATTCTATCGGTCTCTTTTTGCCGAACCGCTAAGTTACGGCGAAGTAACCACACCAGCATCGGTTGTCAAGACACACAAGCACACATATATATATACATATATACGACGGGCTTCTTTCAGTTTCCGTCTACCAAATCCACTCACAAGGCTTTGGTCGGCCCGAGGCTATAATAGAAGACACTTGCCCAAGGTGCCACGCAGTGGGACTGAACCCGGAACCATGTGGTTGGTAAGCAGGCTACTTACCACGCAGCCACTCCTGCACCTAGTTGTAAACTTGAAATTTGAAAACTGATGATGTCATTCCATCACTTTTCATTTTGAACTCCGCAAAGTCACGCTAGCTGTCTAAATATCGTTCAACCAATAAAATATGTATTGCAATCGCATCGTGCTCTTCGTATTGTTTATTTCCCTTTGTGAAGAGTTACATTAATCGTTTTGAAATATTATTATTATTCAGTAGTTTTATTTTTATAACGTGCTTTCACTTCACTACCGAGTGCAGCTCTGTGTGCCTTGGCTATATGCTATGGTGTTCTTATGGTTACTGTATTGAAAGTGTTTTGCGTAGGATGTGTGCAGTGCCCAGTAGTGCAATTTTCTGTATGCCTATATATATTTGTAAGTCCTGGTGTTTTTGTTATGTATTTGTCTGAATATTTTTTATTATACCTAAGGCACCTACTATAATAGGAATTGTTTCTGTTTTTAGATTCCACATTCGAGTTACCTCTATTTCCAGTATTATTATTATTATTATTATTATTATTATTATTATTATTATTATTATTATCATTATTATCCGACAGAGACTACAAATAATGCGGGAGGTGAAGTCCTCATTGGACTCTACGACTACACAGGACGAAACAATGAACTCAGTTTCCAGAAGAACGACAAGATGACCATGATCGACAAAAGGTAAATCTCTTATTTGTCTCGAACTTTCATCAATTAAAATAACGATATGGCAACACTCAAAGAGAAGGGGCAAAGTGGAAGCAGTTGAGGAAGTGGCCAAGGAAACTCTTAACAATGGCTTAGAAGCCGAGGACTCCTAGTTAAGCTCGAAGGTGTTCTGATTGCGAGAGAAGATAAAATTAAATCAATCCTTTGACCCCTTGAACTACAAAATATACACAGACATTGGAGTAGATTTTGAAACGTAGACTACATATTATGTTCAGTTTGTAGAAGCTAGGCAGAAACAAATAATTATCTTGCTTCTAACTGTCCAATTTAAACCAAAACTTGCTATATAAACAATCATGACATACTTGCTTGGTTTATACCATTTCCTCTACTTCTCCCCATGAAAGAGATCGCGTTGCATGCGCCTGCGAAGGTTGCTTCCATTTGACCCTTAGAAATCACAAGGAAAACCTCCACAGCTACGGCAAGGTTTCAATACATTATCTTCTTTCCTATGACGTCTCAGTAATAGCTTTTAACAGAGAGCGACGTATGGTTCCATCACATAATATTTCCATGTATGTCCTCTTAATTAAAAATGGTTCATGCCAAAGGTCCTCTTATTTCAAAATAGACCTGCAAACGATTGGGATTAATCTGCACCATTTGAAACACTTACCTTAAACGAATTCTGTACACAAACGTTGTTGTTGTTGTTGTTTTCGTCGTCGTCGTCGTTGTTGTTAAATGTGTTGTATGTAAAACTACACGTAAGGTCACCAGAGGTTGGTTTTACAGGAATCTAAAAGATGAAAAATATGAGGATCTTTTATATATATTTTAAAGATTTAGAAAGGCCCTTCATACTGATGATCATAATTCAGCTCCATAATAGTATTCTCCAAATATAGTTCAGTACCATACTCTCATAATCTAGCGCAAAACTATTATACTTCAGCACCATAATATTTTAGTTCAGTACTATACTAACATAGCTCAATGCCATACTACCATAGTTTAGTATCATACTTACTCAGTTCAGTGCTATACTATCATAGTTCAGTTTTATCACTCCTCGCGCCAATCAAAAGTATAACGTTTCGGACTTAAGCCCTTCACCGTAAAGCTGGTGTTAGTCAGAAACCAAACTTAATGACTTTTGACTCCTAAGAGCTAACGACTGTTTTTTTTTTCTTTGCAATCCAGCGACGCGGAATGGTGGTATGTACGCCACAATACGACAGGGGAAGAAGGATTTGTTCCTTACAATTATATTACCATCGCCGACTCCTTGGAAACCAAACCGTAAGTCAAAACAGTTTTATATTTTCTATTTCGTTTACATGGTTGTTTTGTTTGTTTGTTTTTTGTGGGGGTTATTATGGCGGAAAGAAAGTTAGCTTTGATCCAGAGAAAAGAAATGGAACGATCTAAAGAATGAAAATGTGATGATTTAGAGTGAAAACTGTAGGTTATCCAGTGTAATGAGATGGAGGGAACAGGAGTAAGAGGGAATGATCAAGAATATGGATCTGGAGTGGCATAGAGTAAGGGGAAGAGTGATCCGGAATGAAATGGGGATATCTAGAGCGATCCAGAGATATGAAGTAAGAAGAAGGGGTAATCTGGAAGATGAAAATGGAAAAATCCTGAGAAAAGGGATAGAAATATCTGGAACATGGGAAGGGAGAAATCGAAAGTAAACATATTAGGATGCCCAAGATAGGATGATTTAAAATTAGGGATCAGGGCATGAAGAGGTTCGGGGATAAGAAATTTAGCATCTAGAATAAAGAGATAAGGAAGAGATCCAGAATATGGAAATGAAGTGGCCTAGAGTAGGGTGAAGGGAAATCCAAAGAGAAATTGAGGGATTTAGACCAAAGAAATTAGGAGATCCAGGATATGGAAATAGAAAGATCCAGAATGAGGAGGTAGAAAATCCAAACTAAGGTGGTAGGAGGGTCGTGGAGTAAGGAGATCCATAGTAGGGAAATTAGAAATCTCGAAAAGAGAATTGAAAAGTCCAGAGGAAGGAATTGGAAGAACCAAATTAGCAAATTGGATGATTCAGAGTAAGGAAATGGAGAGACCCAAAGTAGAAAGGAGGGGGAGGGAGAAGGAGGGGAGGATGGGGGAGGGGAGGAACTGAGGGAAAGGATGGGATGGGATGAGGGGATGTGAGGAGGGGGAGGAAGATGGAATGGGGAGGAGGAAGATGGAATGGGGAGGAAGAAGAGGGGAGGAAAGGAGGAGGAAGAGGGGGAGGAAAAGGAGGAGGAGGAAAGGGAGGAAAAAGAGGAGGAGGAGAGGGACGGAGGAGGAGAAGGACGGGGGAGAGGAAGGAGGACAAAGGAAGAGAAGCAAGAAGGAAGGAGAAGGGAGGAGGAAGGAGAAGGAGAAGGAGGAAGGAGAAGGAGAAGGAGGAAGGAGAAGGTAGGAAGAAGGAGGAGGAGGAGGAGGAGGAGGAGGAGGAGGAGGAGGAGGAGGAGGAGGAGGAGGAGGAGACGGGCCGTGGCCCTTTGCTATTTACAAATATTATTTTTATTCGGTTTCCGTTCGTTTTTGCATTTTTCATCTCACTCACTCTTTCTTTCTCTCTTTTTCTCGCTGTCTGTCTATCCATCTCTTTGTTTCTATTGGACAGATGGTACTTCGGTACCATAAACCGTAAGGAGGCCGAAATGCTATTATTAGCAAAAGAGACTACATCAGGCATGTTCTTGATAAGACAAAGAGACAAGGAGCAAGGTAAGTTCGTTATTCTGTTATTCTACTTTTTTATTCGTTTTTATTATTCTATTCTAGTCTATTCTATTCTATTGTTTTCTGTTGACCAAACCTAAGCGAATATATCTGTCTTCATTTATCACAGCTGTTTTGTTTTTCCAAAAAAAAACATCATGTGGATCTTTTTGGTTTGACGGGCAACACTTGTTTTCTTAACGAAACACTTTCAAACTTGGGATACTGGTAGAATGTGTCATATAAAACAACTTTTTCTCTTAGCCTTCTTAACAAAAATTAGTTCTTAATAAGTTATTTCATGTTAAAGTTGTCGTATTTCTGTAATTTCAACCAATCACTGACGTCTATTCAGCTGAATACAGTTACAACCGTTAGAAATGTTGTTTACATTCTTACGGCAGTAATTGTTTTCACCTTAATAGACGTCAGTGATTGGTTGAAATTACCGAAATACGACAACTTTTTAGATGAAATAACTTCGAATACAAAATTTTTTATCTGTTCTATAATACAAAATATACAAGTATACGAAGTTTGAAAGTGTTTCGGTACCAAAAGCACTACATAAAACATAAATGAAAAATGTTGCCCGTCAAACCAAAAAGATCCCATCATGTTAAATAAAATAGTGGTAAATGGATAACAGGACATGAGGGGGAAATACGTCTCACTCCGAGACTCCAAATTGTCCTGAGCATTGTGGATGGTCGCTGGGGCGTGCTTTTGCGGTCCATGCAGAATCTTTGACAGATCGCCAACCGGTGTTATTACGGATCAATCATCCTGGATTGATGGTGAATGAATCGGTAATAAAAGCGGATAGATGTACTCTCTTGTACCTATTTACAGTTAGGCAGACTGAGCAATTTGAGAGAAAATGATGCGAACCACCGATCTTTTGTTGTTGTCAACCTCCAGATCAATCTTGATCGTACTATCTTTTTGTATACTTAACATGACTTTATATAGCGTGTTCTTCTTCTGAAACAGTTAAAAGATTGGAAGGAATTAGGTTATTATTTCTAGCATATCAGGTAACCGTGTGGTGGGGCCCTCATTAGATCTTCAATTTCTCTTCCTTCCATCCGGTCATCCAATTTCATCAGTCTACCCAATCAGCTATTTTAACGGCTTGCGATATTACTGTTAGGGAAGGCGCGTGGTCTAGTGGTTAGAATGTCACACTCACGATTGCAAGACCGTACTTTCGATCCCTGGACGAGGTGATGCATTGTGTTCTCACGTTGCTTTGCAACCACTACAATTTGATGGAGGGAGTGACCTAATGTAAAGCGCAAACATTTGATTCTCAACCATTTTTGCCTATTGACCCCTTTGATTTCTATTTTACTCGGGGGTGGCGACTCTCATCGGCATTCGATGTCTAAAAACACATTTATTATATATTTATAATTAAATATTATTAGGAATTGTATAAAAATGCTTAAATATTTTGTTTTGTAGAAATATAATCAGATTGTTGCAGAATAATTTTTAACAAGATTTTATAGGGATCCCCGAGGGCCATATGAATCCCGGTTGAGACCCATTACTCTAAACAAGTGGTTCCCAAACTTTTGGGGGCTGCTGCCCCCTTGGCACTAAGGCCTTATTCCTAGATCCCACTCACCACCGTCTCATGGTTGTTCAACAAGAAATTTCAGAACCCTCATCTGTCGTCTACGACATGAAAAAGTTTGCCAGTAATCAATGAAATTGGTAGAGCATCGCCAAAACTAGTTTGTGCTATTTACTCGCTCTTATTGACGTTTCTGAATTCGATTCAAACTGATATTTAACTTTGCTCTAAGCTGGCAGAATCGTTAGCGCGTCGGACAAAACACTTAATGGCACTTACATTTGTTGTTGTCTATTTATAAAACATTTTTATTGCCACCAGCAAAATTCTTTTTTTTTTAGTTTTCTTCCATTTCTTCTTCAAACAAATAGTAATAATAATAATAATAAATGACTTATACGTTCCATCTTTGATTATTTCCAGGTAGTTTTGCTCTGTCTATTGTCAGTAAAGAGGTTAACGATAACTTTGTTAAACATTACAAAATTATGAGCAGGAACGAACGATTCTGGATCAACGAACGAAGAGTTTTTGACTCTCTTGAAGGTCTTATTAAACATTATTCAGGTAAGGAGATGTCTAAAATATAATAATAATAATAATAATAATAATAATAATAATAATAATAATAATAATAATAATAATAATAATAATGGGCACTGCACACATCCTACGCAAAACACTTTCAATACAGTAACCATAAGAGCATCACAGCAAACTACAGCACATACCCAAGGCACACAGAGCTGCGCACGGTAGTGAAGTGAAAGCACGTTATAAAAATAAAACTACTGAACAATAATAATAATAATGATAATAATAATAACAGCAACAACAACAACAACAACAGCAACAGCAACAATAATAATGATAATTTTCAAGGGGGCAGTCTGTCGCCTCTCCTATTTGTTTTCTGCATACTGCCACTAACTAGCGTTTTAAGAGAGATGCGTGTGGGGTACATGCTAGGCAGGGTGAAAGTAAACAACCTGTGGTTTATGGATGACCTAAAACTATTCGCTAAGACCGAGAAAGAAATTGAGAGTTTGACGGTAACTGTGCCGATGATTAGCAAAGATATTGGCATGGAATTTGGGATCGAGAAATGTGATGTAATGATTCTCAAAAGAGGGAAAATCAGTAAAAGCCATGGGATCAAGCTGGAAAGTGGTGAAACTATAAAGGAAGTCGGAGAGGAAGGATATAAGTACCTGGTTATCATCGAAAGAGATAAGATGAATGAACACAAGATGAAAGAAATGTGCAGGAAAGAGCTTTTGAGAAGAACTCGGCTTGCGCTCCAATCAAAGCTAAATGGCCGCTATAAGATTAGAGCAATTAACAGGTGGGCTGTTACTTTGATGAGATATGGGACAGGAATAGTACCTTGGAAGAAGCATGAATTACAAGTGATAGCCCGGAGAACACGTAAATTAGTGACAATAAACAAGGAACAAAACCCCAAGAGTGATGTGTCAAGGTTTATGTAAAGAGGAAAGGAGAACGGGGATTAGTGTGTTGTGAAGGTTGTGTATGGTAAGAGGAGAATAGCCTGGCTTGGTATGTCAAGGGTAGTAAAGAAGAAATGATTGAAGCAGTGAAAATGCAAGGAACCTTAAAAATGAACGAAGCTGTAGATCCAACACAATTTAAGAAAGACCAGAGAGAGCAGATGAAGAAAATTTGGCAGGACACGAAAATGCTCAGTCAGTTCTTGAAGAATAAAGATGAGATTGATAGGAAAAGAACATTGCAATGACTGCAGAAAGGAGACTTAAAAGGGCCCACTAAGGCATTGGTGTGCAGCCCTCAAGAACAAGCTTTCAGAACAAACTATTCCAAATATCACATTGATAAAAGCACTCACTAGCTACAGTGTAGGATGTGCTCTGCGAAGGGAGAAAGTATAAGGCATATTGTTAGTGAGGGCTGTAAGCTCGCACAACGTGAATACAAAAGGAGATACGACAATGTGGCCAGATATGTCCACTGGCTGTTTTGCGGTAAAGCAAACCTCGAGATAGCCGAACAATGGTATGTATACAAGCCAGAGGGAGTAATGGAAAACGAACATTACAAAATACTCGGGATTTTAACATGCATTGCGACAAAGTATTGAGGCGAGACGACCAGATATCGTGATCATCCATAAAGATGAAAAAGAACCAAAGAAAATAGATGCTGCAATGCCGGACGATTCGAGGGTGATATGTAAGGAAACAGAAGAGATTGAGAAATACCAGCCACTGCGGAGCGAAATAGGAAAGTTATGGGACATGAGGTAAGTAATTGGAGCATTAGGAGCAGTTTCCAAGGAGGAGGTGGAGGAGGAGGAGGAGGAGGAGGAGGAGGAGGAGGAGGAGGAGGAGGAGGAGGAGGAGGAGGAGGAGGAGGAGGAGGAATATGATAATGAAAAACGAGAAAAATAACAAGGCAATTTTTTTACTGTTAGTGTTTCTATTTTTTAAAGGGCAGCTTGTTTATAGGATATTTCTTTAAAATATTTTCCAATTTACCAATCAAATATGAAACGAGATGATTTTTACTTTGTGCATTTGAGACAAAGCAATGGAGTCCTGAATATGTTCTGAAGAATAATTCTATTTGGTAACCTCATTATGTAACTGAATAATTGTATGTGTACATATATAGATATACACATATATGTATGTAAAGCGTATGTGAAGTGTATACAATGTGTATGCACCTTCAAAAACCAGAATCAATGATGTAACTAAAAGTGAATTATGAAACAGTTATAAACACGTGGAATTAAATCTTGTTTGCTTTTCATTTCTCCTGAAGTTTAACTGATTACTATTATACACTCCACACTGGTGTTTTTCCTGGATTTTCAGGCACGTTATCATGCTAGATTGCATTCTCATATATATATATATGTGTGTGTGTGTGTGTGTGTGTGTGTGTGTGTGTGTGTGTGTGTGCGTAGGAGTGGCTGTGTGGTAAGTAGCTTGCTTACGAACCACATGGTCCCGGGTTCAGTCCCACTGCGTGGCAACTTGGGCAAGTGTCTTCTACAATAGCCTCGGGCCGACCAAAGCCTTGAGTGGATTTGGTAGACGGAAACTGAAAGAAGCCCGTCGTATATATATAATGTGTGTGTGTGTGTGTGTGTGTGTGTGTGTGTGTGTGTGTGTGTGTGTGTGTGTGTGTGTGTGTGTGTTTGTGTTTGTGTGTCTGTGTTTGTCCCCCAGCATCGCTTGATAACAGATGCTAGTGTATTTACGTCCCCGTAACTTAGCGGTTCGGCAAAAGAGACTGATAGAATAAGTACTAGGCTTACAAAGAATAAGTCCTGGGGTCGATTTGCTCGACTAAAAGGTGGTGCTCCAGCATGGCCGCAGTCAAATAACTGAAACAAGTAAAAGAGTAAACGATATATATATATATGCATGCCTGTATGTATGTATGTATGGGTAGGTAGGTAGGTAGGTAGGTAGGTGTGCAATTGTGTGTACAGCTGAAAGATAAAGGTGCTGAATATGTTATTTAGAATACATATTTGTAGATATGTTATTAATTATTTGCATTGTCATTATTTAGTTTCGTAAGCACAAAACACGAATAGTAATATAAAATGATATTCATAAATAATATTTGGAAACAGGCGAGTTGGATTTAATCCATTGCAACCATCATCCCTATACATGCCATTAACATTGTGCCTGCGTATGTTACGAATCCAAGTTCAATTACCTCCCTTTACATCTTTTAGTACAAATAATGCAAGAGCTAATATAACAAATACAGGTTGCTGCAGTTGTTTAATTCCTGATTAGTCATGGTTGAGTAGACCTATAATCAAAGGCGTTTCAGCCGTGACCATCAATTTCTTTTTGTTTTGTTTTGTATTTTGGTGTTTTTCTTTTTTTTTTGTGGTATATCTAGGACTACTTCATACAACGTTTTCTTTTCATATTTAAGGAAAAACTGAAGGTAAGCTTGGCTGCTATTTCTAGCAAGGTGTAACTTCTTTGAGGGACCCCTTTGTTTCGCTAATCATGTACCAATAATATACTACGGGTTAATTCAATCAAATTTTCCACCCTCCTGAACCTTAAATCCTTCTATAAATTGATCAGTACATTGATTTTTATTTGTTCGTATTTGGGGTTTTTTTAATTTTCTCTTCTATTTCTAATTTT
Organism: Octopus bimaculoides; assembly: GCF_046866305.1. Classification (NCBI taxonomy): domain Eukaryota; kingdom Metazoa; phylum Mollusca; class Cephalopoda; order Octopoda; family Octopodidae; genus Octopus; species Octopus bimaculoides. The sequence continues at coordinate 11,711,895 of NC_142950.1, forward strand.
TTTCTTCTTTTCTCTTCATATTTTTCAAAAAACAAAAGCATCATCGGATGGAATATTCCAGTCATTGACAACCCCATGTGTGAAAAGTAAACCCGTCCTTTCGGATTTGTCCAAGGAGTTGCGTGATCAATGGGAAATACCTCGAGAAGATATACAACTTCTCGGTGTACTTGGTAGCGGACAGTTTGGTGAGGTACGAAAAGGTAAGTGTAAAAGCAATACAAGGCAACAACAACATCAACAACAACACAAAAAATAATAATAATAATGATGATAATAATAGTAACAACTGAGCCCCACCTGCGAGATCATGTTGGGCTCCACCTGCGAGGTCATGCTCTGGGCCCCACCTGCGAGGTCATGCGCAGTTTATCTTGATATGAGATCACCATGTCGCGCACATATGGTTGTGATGCATGTGCCTGGTGTACCCTTATCAGATGGGTAGTCATGATGGGTATACTGGGCTTCATATATTTTACCCCAGTGTCACTTTGATGGCATGCACTGCTTTCTCACTCAATAATAATAATAATAATAATAATAATAATAATAACAACAACAACGTATATTCCTTGTGCATTCCAAAACCGAGTTACCGATTTTGACGTATGGGGTATCAAAAGATTCAGTACTATTTCGGCTACAAATTAAACTTAATTTCCATTATAGTCTTTTCCATAAATCAACTATCGTAAACATTTTATACGACGACGTCACATTTTCTATGTGTGTGTACCTTAAAAGACATCAATCATCACGACACACACCTTCACTCACTCCATCACTCTCTTTCTCTTTCTCTCTCTCACACACACGCGCACACACACACACACACGTCTATTTCATATACACCTACGAATATCTTTCACCTTCTTTCTCTCTGTCCTTTTCGCTTTCTTTTCTTTCAATTTCTACTCTCTTCAAATAAATTGTTACGGAATATATATATATATATATATATATATATCAACTTTTTTGTATGTGCGTATAATGTTATGATTTTAATCTGTTCTTTCATTATTCCCAAGGTCTCTGGAAAAACAGTATCACAGTTGCAGTGAAAACCTTAAAACCCGGTTCAATGTCAGCCGACAGCTTTCTAGAAGAGTCCAAAATAATGAAAAGATGCAAACACAAGAACCTAGTCCTCCTCTATGCCGTGTGTTCAGTGGGCGAGCCCATTCTCATTGTCACTGAATTTATGTGCAACGGAAGTCTGCTGTCTTACTTGCGTTCACCTACAGGGGAAGCGTTAAGCTTTGAAGAACTTATACATATGGCAGCCCAGGTGAGTAGAGCGCGAAGGAAGGGAGGTCGTATGCGTGAATATATGTATACACATACACTCAAACGTCCACATACCCACATACACGCACATACACATATGTGTACACACATACATATGTATGTATATATATGTGTGCATATATATATGCATATATATGCATATATGTATGTTTATATGTATATATGCATGTATGTATGTTAGTATATATGTATAACTCTCTCTCTCTCTCTCTCTCTCGCTCTCTGTATCTATGTCTATATATACATATTATTTATATAGATAGGGTGATAAATTGAATATCAATTTAATTTAAAACCCAGTGGCCTAGCATATAAAAAAATCTGAAAATTCAGAAAAAATTATACTACACGTGTATAAGGGATGACCACTAGGTGGACATCCAATATGCTAGAAAGAGGTCATCAACGACCCAACCACAAAGAAAAATAATGTTCTCCAGAACAGAACAAAATGAGAAATATACAGAATAAAGAATTATCTATGGACTGCAGTTTCGAACATTAACGTTTTACTTACGTAACAACATCCGTGTTCTCATCAGCATTCTGTATATATCTCATTTTGTCCTGTTCTGGTGTTTTTGCGAAATTTTTCTGGAGAACATTATTTTTCTTTGTGGTTAGGTCGTTGATGACCTCTTTCTAGCATATTGGATGTCCACCTAGTGGTCATCCCTTATACACGTGTAGTAAATTCTATATATACATATATAGACACGAACATGTATCTTTATATAGAGAAATGTATATTGTATATGCGCATGTGTATGTGTAAGTACATACATCAAATGTTCTCTGTGTGCGTACAAGTATACATGTGTATGAATGCATACATGTATGTTTGTATAAAACCTCTCACTCTCTCTCTCTCATTCTCTCTCTCCCTATCTCTCTATCTATCTCTATTTCTATATATACATATATACATACACATATATATATATATATATATATATATATATATATATATATATATATATATATACACATATATTTATGTTTATATATTGATATATATATATATATAGTGTGTATGTGTGTAAGTATATATACTACATATGTGTGTGTTAGTATATATACATATGTGTGTGTAAGTATATATACATATGTGTATGAGTGTATATATGTTTGTATTTATGTATATACGTATGCGTGCATATTAGTGCGTGTTTAATGTACAAATTGAGAGGTTTTATATAACATATTTAATTGCATATATTCTATGTATTTTATTTCATATTACGCAATGTTTATATTTTGAAAAATGTACATCACGAACATGTTTCTATTATTTTCTTTGTAGTGGTTTATGTTACTCTTTTTAAAGAACCCATAAATAGACAAAAATACGTATTTAATTAAATCTAAAGTTATTTTATGCAATATCCTCTTTAAACTTCCTTTATACTTCTTTTCTGTTATACACAGATTGCATCCGGGATGTCCTACCTTGAGCATAACAACCTCATACATCGTGATTTAGCTGCTAGAAATATTCTTGTTGGTGAAGAGCACGTGGTGAAAATTGCTGATTTTGGGTTAGCCAGATTGATTGTGGATGACGAATATAATTCCCAGCAAGGTCAGATATAGCAGTTATATATATATATATTGGAAGGTTTGGAGGTGATGTATAGGAACTATATATTAGAAAAAATAATAATCAGGTACTCAGATGTCTGGATGGTTGTATATTTACAGATTTTTATTCATATGTCACATGTTTTATAAATTAGCGCTTTCACCTAGTCTTGTAGGCTTATCAAATTTGATAAGCCTACAAGACTAGGTGAAAGCGCTAATTTATAAAACATGTGACATATGAATAAAAATCTGTAAATATACAACCATCCAGACATCTGAGTACCTGATTATTATTTTTTCTAATATATATATATATATATATATATACAGAGAGAGAGAGAGAGAGAGAGAGAGAGAGAGAGAGAGAGAGAGATCAAAACAGTTTGATTCAGACTCCTTTGAGTTTCATGTGTGTGGCTAGTCAATGACCGAAGACTAGCTATACGCTTGAAACTCAGAGTACCAAGGAGTCTGAATCAAACTGTTTTGATCTATACATGTAACTGTGTTCAGTGCCCTTCTTTCTTTTGTCTACTCACTCGTATGTAAGTATATTCACACACACACACACACACACACACACATATATATATATATATATATATATATATATGAATATATATATATACTCTTGTACTGTTTACTCTTTTACTTGTTTCAGTCATTTGACTGCGGCCATGCTGGAGCACCGCCTTTAGTCGAGCAAATCGACCCCAGGACTTATTCTTTGTAAGCCTAGTACTTATTCTATCAGTCTCTTTTGCCGAACCGCTAAGTTACGGGGACGTAAACACACCAGCATCGGTTGCGATGTTGGGGGACAAACACAGACACGCAAACACACACACATATATATACATATATACGACGGGCTTCTTTCAGTTTCCGTCTACCAAATCCACTCAGAAGGCTTTGGTCAGCCCGAGGCTATAGTAGAAGACACTTGCCCAAGGTGCCACGCAGTGAGACTGAACCCAGGACCATGTGGTTCATAGGCAAGCTACTTACCACACAGCCACTCCTACGCCTATATATATATATATATATATATATATATATATATATATATATATATATATATATATATATATATATATATATATATATATATATATATATATATATATATATATATATATATATATATATATATATATATATATATATATATATATATATATATATATATATATATATATATATATATATATATATATATATATATATATATATAATTATTACAAATTAAAAGGGTAAAGGTTTATCAATTTATTAATTTATTAATAAATCAACAATTAATAATTTTTACCAAGCCCTTCGGTATGTAAGCACCATTATCGGTGGAGAACTTATTTAAAAGTTCATATACATTTATAAACATAATTAAGGGATCAGCAAATATTTGCTTCACCATATACCGAAGTTCAGAAATAGCAGCTAAAAAAGCTGAGACTCCAACAGATGGTGAAGCAAATATTTGCTGATCCCTTAATTATGTTTATAAATGTATATGAACTTTTAAATAAGTTCTCCACCGATAATGGTGCTTACATACCGAAGGGCTTGGTAAAAATTATTAATTGTTGATTTATTAATAAATTAATAAATTGATAAACCTTTACCGTTTTAATTTGTAATAATTATTCACTCCCTGTTAGTAAACGCAGATTCTCTGCGGTATTGCTTGTCGCGCACATGGTAATTTCTTGAAGGAAGGATAGTGGGCTGGCTGGCCGAGGTAGATTCGGTTATGCTTTCAGGTTTGTGTCGATGTAGAATGTTCACTCGTTCATGCATGCACAGTTTGCTAGCATGGTCGAATTTACTACTGGAATATCGTATTGATGAAGGAAATTGAGTATTTATCACTCATAATCCAGAAACGCGTCTACGATTAACTTCGGAATGGTTAGTTTTCATTGTTTTTTTCTTCTTGTTTTTGCCTTTGTGAGTTACAAGTAATGCTATCTGTTGGAGTCTCAGCTTTTTTAGCTGCTATTTTTGAACTTCGGTATATGGTGAAGCAAATTATGTGTATGTATTGCTATGAATTAAATTAATGAATTCAACGGGATACACCGTCTGCAAGTAGTTGGGTTCAGCATATTATCCTCCATTTTCTAATTGTTACACAAATTTTGGGTAAAACCTCCACTTTTACCCGCTCCCATTGATTGCACCTAGGATAGCACCAATGTAGCAATAATTGGGTACCCTCCCAGCAGTATACTGGATAGATACTATCCCTTAGTGGGTTGAACCCTCAACCCCTAACTCTCTCACGTTATATATATATATATATATATATATATATATATATATATATATATATATATATATATTCACTCATACATACATACATATCTTATATACTTGTTTCAGTCGTTAGCCTGTGGCCTTACTGGAGCACCACCTTGAAACATTTTAGTCGAATGAATCGACTCCAATACTTTTTTTAAAGTCTGGCAGTTATTATATCGATCTGTTTTGTCGAACTCCCTACGTTACGGGAACATAAACATCAACTCCGATTGTCAAGCAGTGGTCAAGCAGTGGTTGTGGACAAACACAGACACAAAGACAACCCATATATCAGGCTATGCCCCCAGATGCTGGAGGGCGCTTGCCTTCCTTGTCAGTCCTAAGATAAATGCTTTATCTTGGCTAAGAGTTGTTTTTACTCTTATTTCTAGCGATGCTGGTGCTAACTAGTACCCTTTGTCACTTTAGGGACTTCTATAGTTCTGCCTTTCGGCATCATCCGTGTTACTGCGCTTTTGTTGCTGGATCTACGCCAGGAATTGCTAGGTGCACATTGGTATCAATCATTTAATATTTATGTGTGTGTGTGTGAGTGAGTGTATCTGTGTGTGTGTATGTGTGTGTGTATTATATATCCCTTATGTATGCTTTTGTACCGTTGTAGGCAGTAAATTCCCTGTGAAGTGGACAGCACCTGAAGCTATAATGAAGTCAGTATTTACGACAAAATCTGACGTCTGGTCATTTGGCATTCTGATGATGGAAATACTGACGTATGGAGGCGTTCCATACCCTGGTGAGTAAAAGAAAGAAAGAAAGGGAGGAAGAAAGGAAGGAAGGAAGAATGAAAGAAAGAAACGGTGGGAGGGAGGGAGGTAGGAAAGAAAGAAAGAAAGGGAGGAAGGAAGAAAGGAAGGAAGAAAGGAAGGAAGGAAGAATGAAAGAAACGGTGGGTGGGAGGGAGGGAGGAAAGAAAGGGAGGAAGAAAGGAAGAATGAAAGAAAGAAAGAAACGGTGGGTGGGAGGGAGGAAAGAAAGGAAGAAAGGAAGAATGAAAGAAAGAAACGGTGGGTGGGAGGGAGGGAAGGAGGGAGGAAAGAAAGGAAGAAAGGAAGGAAGAAAGAAACGGTGGGAGGGAGGGAGGAAAGAAAGAAAGAAAGGAAGGAAGGAAGAATGAAAGAAAGAAAGAAAAGGTGGGAGGGAGGGAGGGAGGAAAGAAAGGGAGGAAGGAAGGAAGAATGAAAGAAACGGTGGGAGGGAGGGAGGGAGGAAAGAAAGAAAGAAAGAAAGAAACGGTGGGAGGGAGGAAAGAAAGGAAGGAAGGAAGAATGAAAGAAAGAAAGAAACGGTGGGAGGGAGGGAGGAAAGGAAGGGAGGAAGAAAGAAAGAAATAAAGATGTTTGGTAGAGGTAGAGAATGATGAGTAGAATGAGAGAGTGGGAGGGATGTTGTAGTTAGGGAAAGAGAAAGGGAGGAGAGAAAGAGTGGGAGAAGAAGCGGGAGGGATAAAAGATTGGGAGGGAGGGAGTTAGAGAGGCTGGGAGTAGAGAGAGAGAGAGATGAAAGTGAGAGGGAGGGAGAGAGAGAAAGAGTGAATGAGAGAGACAAAGGGAGAAAGAGATAAGAGAAGCAGAAACAGGTATGATACTATAGCCTACACTTCAACCACTACCACCATTAATTATACACTTTCACTCACACAACTACCACCACCGCCACCACCACCACCACCAGAAACGTTAGCACTCCCGGGCGAAATGCTTAGCGGTATTTCGTCTGTCTTTACGTCCTGAGTTCAAATTCCGCCGAGGTCAACTTTGCCTTTCATCCTTTCGGGGTCGATAAATTAAGTACCAGTTGTATACAGGGGTCGATCTAATCGACTGGCCACCTCCCCAAAAATTTCAGGCCTTGTGCCTAGAGTAGAAAAGAATATCCTTGCCTCCACTGTCATCATTATCACCTCCACCACCACCGCTGCCGCCGCCACTACTACCACCACCAACAACAACAACAATACCAAAAAACATTGCTATCATCATCATCATCATCATCATCATCATCATCATCATCATCATCATTGCCATTGCAGTCATCCTCATCATCACCATCACCATCGCCACCACCACCACCGCTGACGCCATCACCAACAACAACAACAACAACAACACCACCAAAAAAACATAGCTATCATCATTTTCATCACAGCCACTACCAGCACTGTTATCATCTTTTCACTTCTTGCTGCTTTCAGGAATGTCCAATGCTGAGACGATCCAAGCACTACAAAAAGGATATCGTATGAAAGCACCACCAAACTGTCCCAGTTCTCTAAACAGTCTTTTGCAAGGATGCTGGCGACAAAAAGCAGAGATGAGACCGACGTTTGAGTATCTTTGTGATTTCTTTGAGAATTTCTTTGTCTCGGTTGAGAATTCATACAAAGATATACAGGACGAAAACTAAGATATATATATATAATCAATGGGATATAATGTGTGATAGCTCGCAATTCACACAAACGCGGATTACATCCTGAATTATGAAGTCATTTTACACTCATAATGTGCATTATATTTCTGCTTTAGAGATATGCATTGTGCTTAACAGCATTTATCTATTCTTTATACATACATATACATATGTATATATATATATATATATATATATATATATATGTATATATATGTATATATATATATATATATATATATATATATATATATATATAACATAAATAATATATAGATATATGCATATATCCATACATATATGTACATACCTATATCTATATGTATGCATACATGCATATGTGGGTACAGGACATCACAAAAAACGTTAAACACAATGAGAAACGAAAACATAAAAACGAAGAGAGAAAACAAACTTTTTTTTGAACAACGGAAAAAAACAAACAGAGAAACGGGACATGCAACATAAAGAATATTTCCCTTCTTCAGTTGTCCCTGTTCCATCTACTCCGCATATATATATATATATATATATATATATACAGGGCAGGGAATTGTCAATTAGTAATAAAATTAATAATTAACAATTATGCCGGGTAGCTCAGTATGAAAAAACCTTTTCGGTAAAGCCATTTATAACCATAAATATATAGGGATTAGCAGAAAACCTGCTTCTCCAACATACTGAGAATTCAGAAACAGCAGCCAAAGAACTACTGATTCTAAAACTATAAATTTTTCTCTAATTGATAGCGATATTCATGGTACACACAGAACTAAAGACAGTCTTTAGTTCTGTGTGTACCATGAATATCGCTATCAATTAGAGAAAAATTTGTAGTTTTAGAATCAGTAGTTCTTTGGCTGCTGTTTCTGAATTCTCAGGATGTTGGAGAAGCAGGTTTTCTGCTAATCCCTATATATTTATGATTTTATATATATATATATATATATATATATATATATATATATATATATGTAAGTATATATATATATATATATATATATATATATATATATATATATATATATATATATATATATATGTATCTATATATATGTATGTATATATATATATGTGTGTGTGTGCATGTGTATAATATGGTGTGTGAGTGTGTGTGTGTGTGTGTGAAGAAAGGTCTTCTTAAATTAAAATTTATTAACTATGTAAAAAAAATATTAAAAACAGAATGACGGAATCCTTTTGGAAAGATTCAATTGTAATAAACATATACACACACACACACTCATATATATACAGTATTTTTATACAAGCTTAAGGCTTATGGCGATCACCATGCAATGACTAAGGAAAATAGTCTAATAAAGGGACATATAAGCCCTCGACAGAAAAAAAAGCTTTCCTATCCACCTGGGAGTCGAACCCACATCGCTTTGTTAACGCGACTGTGTTACCTTTACACCAACAAATCAGTGTCCCCCTTGTCTTTCAAATTTAAGAACTATATATTCGTTCGTATTTGACTTTTTGTAAACAACCGAAAGCATATAGAAAGTTTGTTTACATAAAAATAAATACAAACAAATATATAGTTCTTAAATTTGATGGAAAGGGGAAGGTTGATTCGCTGGTGTAGAAGTAACACACTTGGTCGTGTTAACAAAGAGATGTGGGTTCGCATTCCACGTGGATAGGAAAGCCTTCTTTTTTTTTGTTGAGGACTTATATGCCCCTTTATTAAACTATTTTCGTAGGAGTGGCTGTGTGGTAAGTAGCTTGCTTACCAACCACATGGTTCCGGGTTCAGTCCCACTGCATGGCACCTTGGGCAAGTGTCTTCTACTATAGCCTCGGGCCGACCAAAGCCTTGTGAGTGGATTTGGTAGACGGAAACTGAAAGAAGCCCGTCGTATATATGTATATATATGTATATGTATATGTGTGTATATGTTTGTGTGTCTGTGTTTGTCCCCCCAACATCGCTTAACAACCAATGGTGGTGTGTTTACGTCCCCGTAACTTAGCGGTTCAGCAAAAGAGACTGATAGAATAAGTACTAGGCTTCCAAAGAATAAGTCCTGGGGTCGATTTGCTTGACTAAAGGTGGTGCTCCAGCATGGCCACAGTCAAATGACTGAAACAAGTAAAAGAGTAAAAAAAAGAGTCATTGCACGGTGATCGCCATGAGCTTTCAGCTTATATAGAAATACTATTATTATTATTTGCAGGATTGTAAATCACAGTGCTGTAATAAAAAACCATTCACACCGAATATATATATATATACATATATAAGGTGATTAAACTCAAAATAAGCAACAAGGATATCCAAAGTTAATACATCAAATATAAAATGCATCAAATATAAAATGGCTTTTTGTATTCCTTCGTTCTACTTGGAGAGTTTAGATGTTGTTATAAAAATATGTCCTTCTGTTTAAATGTAATTTCATTATATTTCTATGTCTTTGTGCAGCTGAGGATTGCTGTGCATTTTATATTTGATGTAATGTTCACATTTCTTAAGTAAATGGAGTTGCATGAAACGATCGTACTGCATTAACTTTGGATATCCTTGTTGCTTATTTTGACTTTAATCACCTTATTTTGAAACGGTATGGATAATACCATACTTAATTCTGGTACCTAAACTTAAGTACCATATTCACCTGAATATATATATATATATATATATATATATATATATATAACCACACACACAACTCTGAGTGTTGTATAAATACCAAGGAATGATTTCTTTTGCTGAAAATTATATACATACATACATACATATGTATAATTGTCAGCAAAAGGACTCATTCCTTGATATTTATACAACACTCAGAGCATAGAATGGTTACTTAAGGCTCATAATTTCATGTTAAGTTTCATGCAGTTACATGCACTCAAGATCAAAGCCATATGTCAATGGATCAAAGAAATGCAGGCTTTGCACAACAGAAAGCGCACATTTTTATTAAAAGAAAATCAAAAACAAGAAAGAAATGGCTCTGGAAGCAGCTTAAATACCAGTAATGAAATATTTAGAACATGCACTTACATGGATAAATATATTCTAAAACAGTGACATAATCTGCCAAACCAGTCTCAACCCTTATTTGACGTCTTTCTTGTCAGATTGACATGCGTGCATTTAAGATTTATAACTTACTTGCATTCACAACAGTAAATATGCATTTTCTTCTTTCCACATGCAATTTCATGTACATATTTTCATCTATGAAAAGGGATATTTTTGTTGATACATCGAGGTGTTGCTTCTTGCAAATATCTAGTCCAAGGGCTTTAATTTGATTTTAAAATATCTATGATATCACATGCATTTATACAATCTCACATATCATCTCCATAGTTTCATTTTTTAATTATTATTATTTCCTCACACACCTTCACTTGTAGCCACATTTGCTGAATGCCAAGCTAACCAAATTTTTGCTTTTCTTTTGGACAATCGGCATGAAATTAAATGAAACTTAAATAACCATCCTATATAAGATCATATATATATATATATATATATATATATATACACACACATACATCGAGAAAGAGAAAACGTAAAGACATAAATATTATATATAATACATGTATATTATGGACTACACGAAATGTATGGAATATCTGTGTATATATAAATACACATTCATCTGTGTAAACATGGATATATATTAAATGTGCACACATATGTATCAATACGCAAGTGCATGAAATATAATCACAATTACAAATATATATATACATGTGTGTATATATATATACGTATATATGTACATACATAAGTAGACACACACACACATATCTGTGGGTGTGCATTGTATCACTAAAGTCTTTTTATATTTTTATATATCCACATATAATCCTAGACAATCCGTGGAATTGAAACACATAACTAGCAAGTACATTCATCAAGATCCAAAGAGGAAATGAATTTCACTGCTCTTTCTCAATATATTTGGAAATGTAAGAACATTTAACATTGTGGATGCCGAACCTCCTATACTAGCACCACCAAAGGGTGTAACCAATGTATACCAGAAAATTCAAAATTCTAACACAACTGCAAGTTCTTACTTATTATTGAAAAAAGGATTTTAAATTTTATGATTTTGTCGTCTCTCTTTCTCTCTCAGTTTATCTTTTTCTTTCTTTCCTTCACTTTTTGTGTGTGTCTCTCTCTCTCCCCTTCTCCCTCTCTACTTCTCTTTACTTCTCTTATTCTTTCGCTCTTTCTTCATATATATATAGAGATATATAGATATACATATACATATACATATATATGTATACACATATATGCATAACATTATATACATATATATATATATACACATAGGTATATATATATATATATATATATATATATATATATATATATATATATATATATATATATATATATATATACACATAGGTATATATAACATTCTATATATAAATATGTATATATATACATATACAAATGTATATATAATATATATATATATGTATATATATATGTATGTATATAGCTTTATATATATATATAAATACACACCAAGAGGTGTTCATTCACTTTTACTACTCCTCCTTACCAGGGTGCTAAAATAAAAAGGAGACAAAATACAGGGAACCCATATATTCAATTACAACTTGTGACGGCGATGCCTCTGCATGGTCATAGCCCAGTTATCGAATACGATGTGAGATATACATGCTTACATATTTGGGTGTATGTGTGAAAGTATGTGTCTTTTGCTCACTGTTTGAACAAGCCTTGAGATGGGAAAACTATGAAGGCACAGTTGAACTGCTTTTTATAATAAACATGACTCCTCCTCCTATACCAGTATTGAATTCTTATATCAGTAAATGATTGTTGTTGTTTTTTATCTTTTGATTATGCTAATATACATTAATACTTGCATGTATGTGTACGCATGTGTGGCTGTACATGTATGCATACGTCTGTGTATATCATCATCCTTATTTAGCATCCGTTGTCCATGTTGGCATGGGTTGGACTCTCTCTCTCTCTCTCTCTCTCTCTCTCTATATATATATATATATATATATATATATATATATATATATATATATGGAGAGAGAGAGAGGGGTTATGAGAGGTAATGGTGTCAGGTAATGCTGAGTAAGTGCTATGGATAGACTATAGTTAAGCTCCAGGTTCGGTGATTATGCGAATAAGGAATGCAACGTAGGTCATATATCAGCGTGTGTATATATAAAAAAATTTTTTCAGAATGAGATAAAAAAAAAAAAAAAAAGGCTGTGAAGATTTTAGAACATTTATAAATAGGTCTTACAGCTGTTTCCAGGATGTTTATTATATCCCTTCATCGGAGACGGTGTGAGAAGATGGTTAAGCAATAGTTAATTTAGATAAGATATGAAATAGAGAGTGAAGTGGAGGAATGAAAATAGATGTGAGACATGCAGGGATATTGGCTCTGTAGATCCATTATTTAGGCAGAATGGTATACATATAAGATTCCAGTACCTTATGAGTAAGTTCCAATGGCATTTAAAATTGGTCATTCCAAGTATAGGGTTTGTACACAGTACTATTGAATCAAGGGTTTTATTTAAAGTGACCTAAAAGTAGGGAATGTATTTGTAAGGTAAAATCGAAAACAGGAAGAGAGGAATAAAGAAAAGAGAAGTAAAAATAGGAAGAGAGGTATAAAGAAAAAAGAAAAACAAGGAGAGAGATAACAAGGGTAAGTGTACCAGTTAGTGGTCAGTCAAGATAATTTGAAAGTAGAAATGGGGAGATGAGGGTGATAGAGAGAGAAAGGTATTAGAGTGTAAAAAGATAGAAGGAACGGGGGTGATAGAGAGAGAGAGGTATAAAGAGTAAAGGAGAGTCAGTTATGTAGTGATGGAGTTTAAGTGATGGGGTAGAGAGGGGAGTAGTAGAATGGAATGAAGAATTTAGGAATATAGATTAGGTGGTCGGACAGGTCAGTGCTTAGTAGTAGAAGAAAGTATATACGTGAAGATGTACACAGATGCATATATTAGACATGTATATATATATTTATATAGATATTTATACATATCAATATCTACATATACAACTCGTATTTATATGTATATGTACACATGCATATCCATATATACGTGCATCTGTGTGTATTATCGCCCCTGTACACGCAGGTATATACACCTTGCATACATACATTCACACATACATACATACATACACGCATACACACACACATACATATACACGCACATATGCATGCACTCATACACACACGAATATAATTAAATGGTTGTGATATTCAAGTATGAGTGAGGAATTAGATAGGGATTAAGAGTTAAAATGTAGATTTATAAGGTTATTGGGTTTACCTAAGGGGTATTGTGGAAATATACTGTATGGTTGTTTAGGCATTTGGATTTGTGGTAGAATTTGAATGTGTGGAAAAAGCGGTGGTTGCCTTGTGAGGGTATTTCATAGACAGGATCTGAAAGAAGATTGTTGTATGTATGTGTATGTATCTGTGTTTGTACTCCCACCATCGCTTGACAACTGATGTTGGTGTGTTTACGCCCCTGTAACTTAACTGTTTAGCAAAACACACTGATAGAATAAATACTAGGCTTACAAAAAATAAATCCTGGGGTCGATTTCTTCAACAAAAGGCAGTGCTCCAGCATGGCCGCAGTCACATTACTGAAACAAGTAAAATAATAAAGACTATGCCGTTTTAATCCCAAGCAGGGTATATATATATATATATATATATATATATATACAAAGAATATATATGCATGTATACACACATATATGTACATACTTACATCTACATGTGTATATAGATGCATATCAAGGTACAGGACATTAGAAAAATGAACTACAGACCACGGAACGAACACATAGGAAAACAGATAGCCACTTGGAATTAATCCTTCGTCAGCTGCCTCTATTCTAACTAGACGTTTCGAAGATAAGTCAGAACGTACTCTAGAATAGTCTCTTATACACACACACACACACACACATATATTGATATAGGTATGTATATATCTTGTCCAAATCTTTGTCATACTGTCCAACCCATGCTTGTATGGAATGATGATGATGATGATGATGATGATGATATAATCTCTATATTCTCTATTTGGTGACTAGAAACAGATTTGGTGACAGATTCTTAATCATCCTCTTTCGATTGTGAGAGAACCACTTAAATAAAGAATAAAATAAACACACCCTGCTTCTTCCGGAAATATTGAGTGCTTCAATTGTGTATTGTAAAGTTTGTTGTCACAAACAAACACAGAAATAGTCATACGTGAAAAAGCATACAAATATATATATATACAGGAACAAACAAGCAGTGATAACAAAGTAAAATAAAAATAAAAGGAAGCTGAACTGAATAGAGAAGACAGTCATGTGACCTGAATGGCTATCGTCTGCTTTTGCAGGCGAAAAGTGTTAAAATGCTTACCCTTTGTCCATTGCTGTTGTATCAAATCTCAGATTAAATTTCAAGAGAAAATAAATGAAAATAAAAGTAAAAAATGAGAGGTTTATTTTTTTGATAATTGAAACTTGAATTTGTTTAAGTTTTGTTTGTTGAGGCAGATTTTTATCAATGTTGCCAAACCTCACTTGTTTCCAGGCAAAATAATACTGCTTTTGTTTTTCTCAAGAGACCAAAAAACACACGACCTCACTTGCATGTTTAACCAAAATATGATGTCAAGTCAAGTGCATATGACTACTACAAACACATATGTGTTTGTGTGTATATATGCATATATGTATATGTGCGTGTATGTATATATATATATATAGCTTCTTCCAGTTTCTATTTACCAAATCCACTCACAATACTTTTGTTTATGGTAGGATACACTTCTTCAAAGTGTTATTGATAATAATAATAATGATAGTAACAATAGTAATAATAATAATAATAATAATAATAATAATAATAATAATAATAATAATAATGGTTTAAAATTTTGCCACAAGGGCAGTCATTTTTGGGTGAGGGGACAAGTCAATTACATTGACCCCGGTGTTTCACTGATACTTAATTTATCGACCCCCAAAAGGATGAAAGGCAAAGTTGACCTCAGCAGAATTTGAACTCAGAATGTAAAGACAAGCAAACTACCTCTAAGCATTTTGCCTGGTGTGCTAACAATTCTGCTAGCCTACCCATCTTGATGATGATAATGATGACAACGACAACGACGACGACGACAACAACGACGATGACGATGATGATGATGATGATGATGATGATGATGATAATATACAAGATTTGTGTTCATTTCTAGTTTTCAGACTCACACAGTGGCCATCCCATAAATGATGAGAAAGTCTTCCAAAAACACTTGTAGCCTTAGCTATTCTCGTCATCAACATTACTCGGAAAGCTTACTGTACGTCCAAGATATTTAAATGACTTGACTCATTTGAGTGGCTTATTATCAACCATCACATTTGAATCTTAAGTGTGTTCTGTCCCACGCTTTGGCTGGAATAAAGTTTTATTTGACCTCTTGGGAAAGTTATTGTTTAAACCAATCTGAGTGGTATAAAATGTATCATGGTGTTTTAAAACAATTTGAGTTGAAGAAGCAGAACAATAAAAGAATTATATCCTGCAATCAACAAACACATTTGCCCAGTCTCAGGAAAAATCAAAGCCGTCATTGTCTCCATCATGACATCATAGTGCTCCCCCACCACATTACATTCATGCATCCATAGATACAGCTTCTTTTATTTTTAAACTTATTTTTTTATCCTCTCCTTCAGTCAGTCATATATGAATACCAACAGGAGTGACTATCATCCAATAATAATAATAATAATAATAATGATTTCAAATTTTTGCCACAAGGGCAGCTTGGGGAAGGGGATTAAGTCGATTATATTGACCCCCAGTGTTTCACCGGTACTTAATTTATAGACCCTGAGAGGATGAAAGGCAGAGCCAACCTCGGCAGAATTTGAACTCAGAACGTCAAGGCAGATGAAATACCACTAAGCATTTTGCCCAGCGCGCAAACAATTTTATCAGCTCACCTAATAATAATAATAATAATAATAATAATAATAATAATAATAATAATAATAGTAATGATGATGATGATGATGAAGATAATCAATTTTACTAGAGGCACAAAGCTTGAAATTTAGGGGAGGGGAGCTAGTTGATTACAGCAACCCCAGTATTTCACTGGTACTTAATTTATCAACCCCAAAAGGATGAAAGACAAAGTCAACTTCAGTGGAATTTGAACTCAGAACATCAAGGCAGATGAAATGCCACTATTATTGAGTGAGAGAGTAGTGCATGCCATCAAAGTGACACTGGGGTAAAATATATGAAGCCCAGTATACCCATCATGACTACCCGTCTGATAAGGGTACACCAGGCACATGCATCACAACCATATGTGTGCGACATGGTGATCTCATATCAAGATAAACAGCGCATGACCTTGCAGGTGGGGCCCAGTTAGAGTTTTCTTCACGTCGAGTAGCCCAACCCGCTCAAAAGGTCCCTGAATAAGGTTTGTTTAAGGATGTTGAGCAAGACACCCATGTTTCTAAAGGCGAATTATTCAAACCCCAAAGAATTCCTCTCGACACATGGCTATGATGCTCCCCCACTACTTCTGCTCATGATCAGAGATGCACATATTGTTAGCCACCAAGGGACATGCTCAACTGGTTAAGGTCAAAGTCAAACAACTGACAAGCAAATCTGTGGTATTGAGCAGAATATTTGCTGTAGCCCATCTTTTTATACCAAGACAAAACAATGTACATGACAACACTTCCAATCAGTTAAGATCAGAAGCCATGAGAGCCACTGCCTGGTACTGCATCCAGGCATTTATTATTATTATTATTATTATTATTATTATTATTATTATTATTATTTTTATTATTATTATCATTATTATTATTATTATTATTATTAGACGGATACATAGACAGACAGACAGATAGATAAATAGAAAGATAGAGAGAGAGAGTGATACAAACATAGACAGACAGACATATAGATAAACAGACAAACAGACGGACGGACGAATAGACGGACAGACAGACAGACAGACAGACGGACGGACGGACGAATAGATGGATAGACAGACAGACAGACAGACAGGCAAGCAGATAGATAGATAGATAGATAGATAAATAGATAGATAGATAGATAGGCAGGCAGGCAGAGAGACAGACAGACAAACAGACAGGCAGGCAGGTAGGCAGAGAGATAGATAACTTTCTTTATTAGCTACACAGGGCCCAACACAGAGGGGACAAAATACAATGTAGAGCTTTTCTTTTCGATAGGAAAAAGAAGAAAATAGAAAAATAGTAATAATAATAATAAAAAGGAGAAAAAAATTCCGATCAAAAGGGATCGTGTATCACGGAACAGAGCAAAAATGTGAAAAACAGATTAGGTTTATCCGTGGAAGGAAAAGCCTACAGAAAAGACCACGGTAATCTCAGGCAGGGAGGGAAAAAAACACATGAGAGCAAAGTGCTCTCTCTCTCTCTCTCTCTCTCTCTCTTTGATTTACAGGATCATGCTCAAAGTGGTTTCGTCATTAGCGTGTGCCATCTTTGCTACATCCACCCACCTTTTATTGCCTCTCTATTCTCACCTTCCTTTTCAAGTGGTACTTGAAAAAGTTGAAGAGCGATTGGCCAGAGATGAAAGTGTTTGTCTCTAAACCTTTCACTCGAGTCCACCACACACATTCTTTCATCATGGCCACCAGTACTATGAACACTGCCTTGCCTTCCCGGTTAAGGGAAGGTGGCGGAGCAATTTTCACGATAGACTCGGCCGACAAGTGAACTCGTCCCACACGTGACAGCAGCAGTTCGGCATAAGGCCACAGGTCCGAAATGGTTGGACACTGCACGAGTGCATGCAGAATGGTTTCGTTGCTCTCACCGCATCTCGGGCAAGTCGGTCCAGTGTGTCTTGAATCGCGCCCGTATAGCTTATCCCGAACGGGCAATGCTTCTCGATAACACTGCCAAGCCAGGGATCTCTGGTGATTGTCCATAGGCCCCGGCCTGAAAGTTGTCCTGAACAGGCGGGTCAGGTGTTCCTCCTCGACACCCAGATTTTGCCCGAGAACGTCGTCACACCTCCCTTCCACTAATCTTCTATGGAACGCCTTTGTGGAATTGAAGTAGCACAAGTTTGTGCCTGGACAACAGAGTTGCTTGAGAGCAAAGCGGCATCGCGGTGCCAGTCGCCTAGCCTCGGATAGACAGACAGACAGACAGACAGACAGACAGACAGATAGACAGCAGACAGGCAGACAGGCAGGAATGCAGACAGACAGACAGACAGACAGACAGATAGATAGATAGATAGATAGATAGATAGATAGATAGATAGATAGATAGATAGATAGACAGACAGACAGATAGATAGATAGACAGATAGATAGACATACAGACAGATAGACAGACAGACAGACACACGGACACACAGTCACACACACAGATAGATAGATAGATAGATTAATAGACAGACAGACACACACACAGACACACAGTAGGTAGATAGATACTGAGAGAGAGATTGAGAGACAGACAGAAAGACAGACAGGCAGGCAAGCAGGCAGGCAGACACACAGACAGACAGGTGGATAGATAAATAGAGAGACAAAAATAGATAGATAGATAGATAGATAGTGTGCACGTGCTGGCTTTCGAATGAATTGCAAAGAAGTAAATATAATCCTGAACACATCGTGAGAGTTGAACCATTAGTCATACCATTTGCCGTTGAAGTCCATCCTTTGATTGGTCTTCTCACACACACACGCACACATGCGTGTGTATACGTCCACACATATTATCGTACATTGAATAAATATGGTACATTCATTCACACCACACACACACACACACATACACACTCACACATACACAATGTTTATTGTTGTAGCAAGGAGTGCTCAAAAGTACATCTACTTCAAGAGCACATATGGGTTGTAGATATCTATACACACACACATACAAATATGAGTATGTGTGTGTACGTATATATGTGTATGCATGCACACACATACACATATATAGATAGATAGATAGATAGATAGATAGATAGATGTGTATGTGGATGTGAGTGTGGATGTGTGTGTGTCATCATCATCGTTTAACGTCCGCTTTCCATGCTAGCATGGGTTGGACGATTTGACTGAGGACTGGTGAAACCGGATGGCAACACCAGGCTCCAGTCTGATTTGGCAGAGTTTCTACAGCTGGATGCCCTTCCTAACGCCAACCACTCAGAGAGTGTAGTGGGTGCTTTTACGTGTCACCCGCACGAAAACGGCCACGCTCGAAATGGTGTCTTTTATGTGCCACCCGCACAAGCCAGTCCAGGGGCACTGGCAACGATCTCGCTCGAAAATCCTACAGGAGCCAGTCAGGCGGTACTGGCAACGGCCACGCTCAAAATGGTGCATCTCATGTGCCACCCGCACAAGAACCAGTCCAGGGGCACTGGCAACGATCTTACTTGGCTTGCCGGGTCTTCTCACGCACAGCCCATTTCCAAAGGTCTCGGTCAGTAGTCATCGCCTCGGTGAGGCCCAATGTACGAAGGTCTTGCCTCACCACCTCAGCCCAGGTCTTCCTGGGCCTACCTCTTCCACGGGTTCCCTCAACTGTTAGGGTGTGGCACTTTTTCACGCAGCTATCCTCCTCCATTCTCACCACATGTCCATACCAGCGCAATCGTCTCTCTTGCACGCCACAACTGATGCTTCTAATGTTCAGCTTTTCTCTCAAGATACTTACACTCTGACGGGTATTCACATTGACATTACACATCCAACGGAGCATACTGGCTTCATTCCTTGCGAGCTTACGTATGTCCTCAGCAGTTACAGCCCATGTTTCACTGCCATGTAGCATGGTTGTTCGTACGCATGCGTCATACAGTCTGCCTTTTACTCTGAGTGAGAGTCCCTTTGTCGCCAGCAGGGGTAAGAGCTCTCTAAACTTTGCCCAGGCTATTCTTATTCTAGCAGCTACACTTTCAGCGCACCCACCCCCACTACTAACTTGGTCGCCCAGATAGCGGAAGCTATCGACTACCTCTAGTTTTTCACCCTGGAATGAGATAGAAGTTGTTTCCTGTTTGTTTGCAGTCTTTATTGCACCTGAACATCTGCCACAAACAAAAACTAACTTGCTAGTTAACCTGCCTTTGATGTTGCTGCACCTCTTATGTGTCCATAGCTTGCACCGGGTACATCTTATAGAGTTACTACCTACTCCTTTTCTACATACTGAGCAGGGCCATCTACCTGAAGGGGTTTGTGTTTTATCTACCTTCCTACTTATTAGGATTTTGGTTTTAGCTAGGTTGACTCTAAGGCCCTTCAATTCTAGACCTTGCTTCCACACCTGAAACTTCTCCTCTAGTTCTGATAGTGACTCCGCAATTAGGGCAAGGTCATCAGCATAGAGGAGCTCCCAGGGGCAACCTGTCTTGAACTCCTCTGTGATTGCCTGGAGGACTATGGTAAATAATAGGGGGCTGAGGACGGAACCTTGGTGGACCCCTACCTCTACCCGGAATTCATTGCTGTACTCATTTCCAACCCTCACCTTACTGGCCGCATCTCTGTACATGGCTCGCACAGCTCTCACTAGCCATTCTTCTATCCCAAGTTTCCTCATTGACCACCAGATAAGGGATCGGGGGACCCTGTCAAAGGCTTTCTCCATGTCAACGAAAGCCAGGTACAGAGGTTTATCCTTGGCTAGGTATTTCTCTTGCAACTGTCTCACTAGAAATAAGGCATCAGTAGTGCTTTTACCTGGCACGAACCCAAACTGCATCTCATCTAAATTGATTCGCTCCCTAATTAGTTGGGCTATGACCCTCTCTGTAACTTTCATAACCTGATCTAACAGCTTGATGCCTCTGTAATTATTTGTATCTAAAGCGTCCCCTTTACCTTTGTAGCAGTTGACTATGATGCTGCTACACCAGTCATAGGGTATGACTCCTTCGTGTATCACCTGGTTCGTAATACGGGTGACTAGGCTATAGCCAACACTGCCAGATATTTTGAGCATCTCTGCAGTGATTCCTGATGGGCCGGGGGCTTTCCCGGTCTTCATACTCTTAATTGCTTTATCTACCCTGGTACTATCAACTCGGATAGCTGGTCCCTCTATTGGGTCGACATAAGGCAGGCTCTCTTTCTCCCATTCATTCTCTTTATTAAGCAATCTATCGTAGTGGCATCTCCAGACCTCTTTCTTTGCATCCTCATTTAATGCAAGCGTACCATCATCCATGCGAACACATTTCTCTCCTACAACATCACTATTCTCTCTCCTACACTGTCTTGCAACCCGAAATACCTCGAGTCTTTGGTCCTCACGGCGCAGAACATTGGCAAATCTTTCCTTATCTGCTTCCCCTCTGGCTAAATAAACCTGTCGCCTAGCCTCCCTTCTGGCACATTGGTACAATTCCCTGCTACCACCGTTCTTCCAGTCCTTCCAAGCTTGTTTCTTTTGTCTAATAGCCCTGTCTACCTCCTTGTTCCACCACCACGTTACTCTGGGTTGGGAGGGGACCTTACACCACCCACAAATCTGGTCGGTGGCTTTCAACAGGTTGTCCCGCAGAAATCTCCAATTGTCTTCCACGTTGTATGATGCTATATCCCCTTCTATTTCGTTAAATGCTTCAAGTAACTTGTCTCTAAGTCTCTGTCCGTTTGCAGGGTCTTTAAGCTTCCACACCCTTCTTCTCCAAGCCTGTCTAATTCTGGGCACCCATTTTGCCTTGATCCCAAAGTCGCTAACTACTAATCTATGTTGTGGGGTACATTCTTCGCCAGGGTAGGTTTTGGCATTTATAAGCCGCCCTCTTTCCCTATTTCTGGCGAGGATGTAGTCGATTTGGCTAGAGTGTCTGCCGGAGCGGTAGGTGACTAGGTGACTGGCAGGTTTCCTGAAGTTGGTATTGCAGACCATAAGATTGGTTGCATCACAGAACTCCAGCAGTCTGGTTCCCTCCTCGTTGCGGGAACCGAAGCCATAGCCTCCATGTATGCCATGGAAGCCCCCAGCACGACGTCCGACATGACCGTTGAAGTCTCCAGCCACAAAGAGAAGGTCCCTGTCACTCGTCGACGAGGTAGTTTGCAAGAGGGTGTCATAGAATTGGTCTTTCAGACCATCTGGTAGCCCAGGTTGAGGTGCATAGGCTGAGATGACAGTAGCTAATCTATGATGAAGCACTAGTCTGATCTTAAGTACTCTGTCACTTACTCTAACGACCTCGATTACCTTATCCACCCATTTCTCCGCTAGAAGTATTCCTACGCCCCCGACCCCGTCAGTGTTCCCTGCCCAGAAAATCTTGTACCTGTGTTCTTTGCCTGTGAGGAACCTTGCAGAACCTCCTCTCCATCTTACTTCCTGGATGCAGCACATATCTACGCATCTCCGTTCAAGCATCTCAACAATTTCACCAGATCTACCTTTCAGCGTGCCGACGTTGAGAGTGCCAATCCTAACAGTATGGGTGTTGGGGGTGTGGGCCTGTAGCCTGGGAAGAGGAAAAGCAGTGTCGTGTACCTGAAGTTCTTTTTGTTTTTACTCTTTTACTTGTTTCAGTCATTTGACTGCGGCCATGCTGGGGCACCGCCTTTAGTCGAGCAAATCGACCCCAGGACTTATTCTTTGTAAGCCTAGTACTTATTCTATCGGTCTCTTTTTGCCGAACCACTAGGTTACGGGGATGTAAACACACCAGCATTGATTGTCAAGTGAAGTTGGGGAGACAAACACAGACACACAAACATATACACACACACATACACACACACACATACACATACACACACACACACATATATATGTATATATATATATATATATATATATACATATATATATATATATATATACATATATATATACATATACATATATATATATATACATATACATATATATACATATATATATATATACATATACATATATATATATATACATATACATATATATATATACATATATATATATATATATATACATATATATATATATATATACATATATATATATATATATATACATATATATATATATATATATACATACATATATATATATATATATACATATATATATATATATATATATATATATATATATATATACATCCATATATATATATATATATATTTATATACATACATATATACAACGTGCCTCCTTCAGTTTCCATCTACCAAATCCAGTCACAAGGCTTTCGTCGGTCTGAGGCTATAGTAGAAGACACTTGCCCAATGCGCCACGCAGTGGGACTGAACCCGGAACCATGTGGTTCGTAAGCAAGCTACTTTATTTCATAAATATTTGCCATAAAGGCATTACAAAGAGGGGACGAACAAGGACAGACAAACATAAAAGGGGTGAAGCAGCTGTATCAATTAAATATTTACAATTTTGAATATACAATAATAATTTGATTATATTTACAACGTTCGATTGAAGTATTGCTCATTATAGATGTAATTTGTAATGGCTTTCCTGAAGGATAGGCATCCGACCACCAGGGTAGACCCCTTGCTTTTTCTTTCCCTAACCACTGGGCAATGGCCCAGTGGTTAGAGCAGCAGACTCACGGTCATAGAATCGCGGTTTCGATTCCCAGACTGGGCGTTGTGAGTGTTTATTGAGCGAAAACACCTAAAGCTCCACGAGGCTCCTGCAGGGGATGGTGGCAAACCCTGCTGTACTCTTTCACCACAACTTTCTCTCACTCTTTCTTCTTGTTTCTGTTGTACCTGTATTTCAAAGGGCCAGCAATGTCACACTGTGTCACGCTGAATATCCCTGAGAACTACGTTAAGGGTACACGTGTCTGTGGAATGCTCAGCCACTTGCACGTCATTTTTACCCAGTCAGAAAACAGGATTTGGAAGCTGTCATTTTGTGCGTGACAGTACATGTTGTCATCTGTAAACAAATGAAATATTGGTGGTGTTCTGCTTTATTTTGGGAATTTTCAGAAAGTTTTTGTGAACCTGTATTCTACACACGGGAATTCATATGATTATGCAAAAACAAAAAAATTTTTCCTGCGTGATTTAAGGCCTATTTAGCTGTTATTTTTAGCACATCTCATGATCACCTCATATTGCACATATTTTAAGCATTTAATAAGCGACCAACCGAACACGTGGCAAGCAGCTTGGTTTGTTACTATGGAAACAGGTAATTATATGTCTGTAGCTTTCGATTGGCTAAAATTACCCAAAATTTGCAAACTTTAAAAGCTATTAACTGTTTATTTATTGATTTAAGACGAAAATGAATTTCATGTCAATGATTAGTTTACAAAACTACATCAATACACCAAATATGAAATCAATTTCAACAAAAATTGAAATTGGAAAATTGGCAGCCAAACGAGGTCTATAATTTTGGGGGTGGCGCTCTTCGATTACATTGACCCCAATGTTCAACTGGTACTTATTTCATTGACTCCAAAACGATGAAAGGTAAAGTCGACCTCAGCAGGAACTCAGACCATAAAGACAGACAAAGTAATCCTATCTATGATAGCCACAAGGCCTGATATTTTCGGAGATGGGACTGATATCAACCCCAGTAGTTGACTGGTACTTACTTCGACTCTGGAAAGATAAAAAGCAAAGTTGGTCTTGGTAACATTTGAACTCAGAACCTAAAGACCAAATGAAATGCCATGAAGCATTTTTGTCCAGCAGGCTGAAGATTCTGCTAGCTTGTCGCTTTGATTAATAAAAATAATAATGATGTTAATGATATTAATAAATAACAACAATAATTAGTTTGTTTTATTTTTTAATAATAATAATGATAATAATCGAATCAAAAAACTTATTTATAAACCCAGAAAAATTATATTTTTGTCAAATAAAATTTCAAAATAAATTATCAAAAATAACACACACATACACACGCCCACATGTGCACGTGCACGCACACACATACGCACACACACACACACACACACGACCACATGTGCATGTGCATGCATACACACACACACACACACAAAAGACCAGAGATAGTAACAACTGGTTTGTGTTACCATTGATAAATAGTTCAGATAAACCAACCAATAATAGTGAGAAATGGAAGAGAGTGTGTGTAAATGGATGAGAACAGAGAAAAATTTTCTTAAGGAAGAAAACACCACAGTTTTCATTAATTTCTTGATGACTCACATCATTAGCAAGGATTGCAAATGGCAACAAAACAGCTTTAGCAAACCTAGCTCATTGACTGATTGACCAAACAATAAACCAAATGGTTCATTAATTGGCTAATAAATAATAAAGAAGTAAAACAGAACCAGTGCATGTGTCATTATTGGCATAATGACACTCCCAAGATACAAGAAAATATGTTCCAATGCAAGAGTTCACAACAAGAACCTTGCAAACCACATAGAAAAACACCAAAAAGAAAAAAAAGATTTATTTTATCGAAAGAAAAAGAAAATTAAAATTAAATCTCTGGTTTATAAACTCAGGAAAAAATTTTTAAATTAGTATATTTCATTAAAGAATTGATTAAAGAAAGAGTGTGAAAGAGAGAAGAGCTGGGTGGAGGAGAAGGGAGGAAGGCGAGAGAGGGAGGGAGAGAGAGAGAGAGAGATAAGAGTAGAAGGAGAGCATATGTATAGGAAAACAGAAAGAATTATTTGGCAAAAAATAAAGATTTTTAAAAATAAACTAAGAAAGAAAAACAAAAAAAATTTCACCCCCCACAATGACACAATGAAAAATATGCATTTTAATTGTATATGCAGAAATATAATGATATAATATACATTATATACATGTATTAAGGATGTATGCATATATGTATGCATGTGTGTATATATATATATATATATATATATATATATATATATATATACACACACTCATATCTAAACATATATACATACATTTATATGTATATACATGTTTATATACATACATTTATATGTATATACATATGTTTATATACATACATATACATATATAATTATGTTTATATACATACATATATATATATATATAAATGTTTATATATATACACACACATATATATATATATATATATACATATATAATGTTTATATACATATATATATATATATATATATATAATGTTTATATACATACATATATATATATATATGTTTATATACATATATATATATATATATATATATATATGTTTATATACATACATATATAAATATATAGATATGTTTATATACATCATACATATATAAACACATATGTACGCATAAATATTATGCATATATATACATACATATGTATATACATATATATATATACATAATATTATGCATATATATATATATATATATATATATATATATATATATATATATATAATACATACATATGTACACACACACACACATATATATCTGTATATATAAACAATCACACATATATACATGTATATACAGATGTTCTTTTAATTCTCCCAGTATATATGATATATAAATAACCATTACATATAAAGATGACCACAATCATTACCCAATCTTATTTTGTTAGTTTATATCAACACATGTGAATATAGCTTCAAGTGTGTAGAAGAAGTGTTTTTACAGGAATGGAATATACATAAAGACATATATAATATATACATAGATTTGCAAGTATATATTTCATTTGTGTTTCGATGCAAATAATACATATATATATAACATGTCTTTTGTCTTTTACTGGTTTCAGTCATTAGACTGTGGCCATACTGGGGCATCACCTTGAAAAATTTTAGTGAAATGAATCGACCCCCGGTACTTAGTTTTTTGAAAAGCCTCGTACTTATTCTATATCACACTTTCGATGAACCAGTAAGTTACAGGAGCAGAAACACACCAACATCGGTTGTCAAGCAGTAGTGAGGGACAAACACAGACCCAAATTCACACACACACACATACATATATATGAAATTTCCCCCGAGACACCTGATGAAAGCTGGAGGGTATATCAGCTGAAACGTAGTGTTAACAACAAACAAGATGAGGACAAATATCCGTCAAATGTAAAATAATGTACATAATTCCTCATCTCTTAAGTATAGAACTGTGTTAGAAAAGGTATCCAGATGTAAACACCATGCCAAAGAAGACACTGGAGTTTGGTGCAATCCTTTGACTTGACAGTTCCTGCCAAACTGTCCAACCCATGCCAACACAGAAGACTGATGTTGAATAATGATGATGATGATGATGATGGTGGTGGTGATGGTGATATATACAATGAACTTCTTTCAGCTTCAATCTATGAAATCCATTTATAAGGTTTTAGTCAGCCCGGCGTTGTAGATGAATATACTTGCCCAAGGTGTCATGCAGCAGGTCTAAAGCAAAGACACAGGTTTCTTAACCGTACAGTTACGCCTACAGCTTAAATGCCATGATGAATACATCAATGAACATTAAAGTTTTTAATCTCAAAATACATGAAAAAGAAAGAAAAAAAACATGGCCAAATGGTTTAGGTGTTCGACTCATTATTCTAAGTCTATGATTCAGTTTTTGGTCCAGGTGGTACATTCTGTCCTTAAGCAAAACACTTCATTTTATATTGCTCCTATCTACTCAGCTACAAATGAGAACCAGCTGGAGATGGTGAGGAGGCTGGCACATCTCCCCCCCCCTCTAAAGTTGTTACACCAAAGCTATAGCTAAGGCAGCTGAAACCAGTTTCACTTGGTTGTGGTTGACAAGAGACTACTGACTTAAACCCTTCAACCCTTCCCAGAGGAAGGTGCATCCAGTCCTAGCTGTCCCTCTCCCTCAGGTATAGTGTACATGCCAAGTGGGGAAACACTTGTGACCCTGAGATACCTGCTGATTGGTTTCCAATATTGTCATAGTTTTAGTCACCATCAGAAGAGCTTGCAATATCTCTAAGTAGCTCATGCAGTTTATGCTTGAGGCAAAGTCTACATATAACTTGACCCCTCCCCTCAAAATTGCCTGCCTTGCACGAAAATTAGAAAGAATTATTATTATTATTATTACTACTACTACTACTACTATTATCATCATCATCATTATTATTTTTAAGGTGGCAAACTGGACAAAATACTTAGTGGAATTTCGTCCTACATTTTGAGTTTAAATTCCCCTGAGGTTGACTTTGCCTTTAATCCTTTCAGAATCAATTAAATAAGAATCAGTTGTACACCAAAATCAATATAATCAACTTACTGCCACCAACCCTAAAATTTCAGACCATGTTCCTATAATTGAAAGGGTTATTATTATTGTTATTAGTTTTCTTTTTAACCCAAGTTTTGTTGTAACTCCTGGAGTCTTGCATGTGTAACTGACTCGCTACCTTCAGCTTAAACGTACCATATTATCTGTTCTTTTCATCTAATATTTTCTTGATTATTCTGGCCAGGCCAAAGAGGCAAACCTTTTGTAAAAGTTCTACTGAGCACTCTATTACGATTTCCTTCATATTCCTCTAGATACCTTCTAACCCTGTCCCCAATGACCCAAGAATAATTAGTACTGTCTTTACCTTCATTTTCCATAACCAAGCTATTTTGTACTTAAGATGATTGTAAATATCTATTTTTTCACCTTTACTATTATCATTATTCAGTAGTCTTATGTTTATCATGTGCTTTCACTGCACTACCGAGCACAGCTCTGTGAGCCCTGGGTATGTACTGTGGTTTGTTGTGGTGCTCTTATTTTTACTGTATTGAAAGTGTTTTACGTAGGATGTATGCGGTGCCTAGTAGTGCTATTTTTTGTATGCTATAAATACTTGTAAGTCCTGGAGTTTTAGCTATGTATTTGTCTGAATGTTTTATCATACCTAATGCACGTACTATGATAGGAATTGTTTCTGTTTTTAGGCTCCACATTCAAGTTACCTCTATTTCCAGATCTTTATATTTTGAAAGTTTCTCCATTTCTTTTAGAGAAACGTTTTCATCTGTTGGTATTAATATATCAATTACAAAGCATTTTTTTATTATTATCATTATCATCATCATTAAAGTGGTAAGCTGACAAAATCATTGCTGTGCCAGACAAAATGCTTGGCAGCATTTCTTATTTCTTTATTGCATACAAGGGGCTAAACATGGAGGGAACAAACAAGGACAGACAAAGGGATTAAGTCGATTACATCGACCCCAGTGCGTAACCTGTACTTAATTTATTCACCCCGAAAGGATGAAAGGTAAAGTTGACCTCGGCAGAATTTGAACTCAGAACATAACGGCAGACAAAATACCGCTAAGAATTTTGCACAGCGTGCTAACGTTTCTGCCAGCTCGCCACCTTGGCAGCATTTCTTCTAGCTTTATGTTCTGAGTTCAAATTCCACCAAAGTCAACTTTGCCTTTCATCCTTTCGGAGTCGATAAAATAAAATACCAGTTAGACACTGGGGTCAACATAATCAACTACCCTCCTCTCCCAAAATTCCAGGCCTTGTGCATGAAATTATTAACAGCACTGTTGCATTACTGAAGACAGCGTCTTTGAATTAACACCCTGACATATTCCTTTAATCTGCTCATTCTCCATCAGAGCCTTCTTATGGGACTTTGAAGATGATGCAAGTGGAAGGTATGAACTAGTGAACTATCACAACTAATCATTATTTAAAATTGTTCTAAATTATCAAATCATCATTAATATTCGAGGATACTTTACACACACACACACACACACACACACATGCATAAATGCAAATGGGTACGTGTATGTGTGTAAATATATATGACAAAGGGACTCTCACTCAGAGTAAAAGGCAGACTGTATGACGCATGCGTACGAACAGCCATGCTACATGGCAGTGAAACATGGGCTGTAACTGCTGAGGACATACGTAAGCTCGCAAGGAATGAAGCCAGTATGCTCCGTTGGATGTGTAATGTCAATGTGAATACCCGTCAGAGTGTAAGTATCTTGAGAGAAAAGCTGAACATTAGAAGCATCAGTTGTGGCGTGCAAGAGAGACGATTGCGCTGGTATGGACATGTGGTGAGAATGGAGGAGGATAGCTACGTGAAAAAGTGCCACACCCTAACAGTTGAGGGAACCCGTGGAAGAAGTAGGCCCAGGAAGACCTGGGCTGAGGTGGTGAGGCAAGACCTTCGTACATTGGGCCTCACCGAGGCGATGACTACTGACCGAGACCTTTGGAAATGTGCTGTGCGTGAGAAGACCCGGCAAGCCAAGTAAGATCGTTGCCAGTGCCCCTGGACTGGTTCTTGTGCGGGTGGCACATAAAAGACACTATTTTGAGCGTGGCCGTTGCCAGTACCGCCTGACTGGCTCCTGTAGGATTTTCGAGCGAGATCGTTGCCAGTGCCCCTGGACTGGCTTGTGCGGGTGGCACATAAAAGACACCATTTCGAGCGTGGCCGTTTTCGTGCGGGTGACACGTAAAAGCACCCACTACACTCTCTGAGTGGTTGGCGTTAGGAAGGGCATCCAGCTGTAGAAACTCTGCCAAATCAGACTGGAGCTTGGTGTTGCCATCCGGTTTCACCAGTCCTCAGTCAAATCGTCCAACCCATGCTAGCATGGAAAGCAGACGTTAAACGATGATGATGATGATGATGATATATATATATCAGCATCATCGTCATCGTTTAACGACCGCTTTCCATGCTAGCATGTGTTGGACGATTTGACTGAGAACTGGTAAGCCAGAAGGCTGCACCAGGCTCCAATCTGATCTGTCAGAGTTTCTACAGCTGGATGCCCTTCCTAACGCCAACCACTCCAAGAGTGTAGTGGGTGCTTTTATGTGCCACGGGCATGAGGGCCAGTCTGGCGGTACTGGCAACAGCCACACACAAATGGTGTTTTTTATGTGCCACCTGCACACGAGTCAGTCCATGTTTTGTTCACATGCCACCAGCACAAGTGCCAGTAAGGCGACGCTGGTAACGATCACGCTCAAATGGTGCTTTTTATGTGCCACCGGCACGGAAGCCAGACCGCTGCTCTGGCAGTGATCCCGCCCAGATGGTGCTGTTAGCACTCCACTGGCACGGGTGCCAGCCGTCGAATTTGGTTTAGTTTCAATTTATATATATACTCATACATACATATATATATATATATATATATATATATTTACATGTGTGTATGTGTACATATGTATTTAGAAGTTTAAGCATATGTGTGTATGCGTATATTTAGACAAAGCTGGTGTCGCATAACTGTGAGCTTCACATTTCATCTATATAAACACACACACACACACACATGCTCATCCTTCAACCCATCAGGAAAAAAACTGCACAGCTACCCCCATCAGTGTTGGCACAACAGGTCTGGTGAAGTTGCACAGATGTTGTGGCAGAGGCAAATGGATGTGTGTAGTGTGCATGAAATACAAAGGAAGGGAGTCTCAGTCAAACTCCTCACAAGAATGGAACAACATTACCATCATCATTTAACATACCTTTTCCCATCCTGGTACGAATCACACGGTTTTACAGGATCTGATAGCTCAGAAGACTGCATCTTACTCCAGTGTCTGCTTTGGCATGGTTTCTACGCCTGGATGCCCTTCCTAAGGCCAACTATTTTGCAGTGTATACTGCGTGTTTTATTTATGCTGCTAGCACTAAATGAGGTGACCATGCAGCTTGCAAGAATTTGAAACTTGGAGGGGAATGGTTTTAGGGGAGGGGGTGATTGTAGGTACAAATTCTTCAGTGCTGTGGTGAGTGGACTTTGGCATATTGTTGGCAGAGAAACGATAAGATAAAGATAATTGAGATCAGCCAGAATATTTGATTAATTAAGTTGAGACTAACTAAGCACAATATGACAGCAACTGGCATCTCAGAAAATATATAACACAATCAGGACAGGTAGAACTATTTCTCACAATATTTTGATAATGAATGACAGTAAACTTAATCTTTTTGTCACCATATTCCTGTAGAAGTACACTGTCTTTGTTTCAATTAATTTTGAAAATAATGAAGAATTTAGTAAAATAAATATGCTAAGTTGTTATTAAATTGATGCTTGGAACATATATTAACACAAAACTTTGAAATAAAGAATCACATCATTGAAATCTCTCCAAGTTATGGGATAAAGCAAGATTAATTCAAAAGCACAAAAATAAATAAGTATTAGATTTGACTGAGGAATCTGAATGCTAAAGTGTTAAAAAAGAAAATTTGTGTGATAGAACCTGGGATGCATTACAGAATACATAGA
Source organism: Octopus bimaculoides (assembly GCF_046866305.1). Taxonomy (NCBI): domain Eukaryota; kingdom Metazoa; phylum Mollusca; class Cephalopoda; order Octopoda; family Octopodidae; genus Octopus; species Octopus bimaculoides. The sequence goes on from NC_142950.1 coordinate 11,744,809, forward strand.
CTGGCAGGTTCATATAATATTTTAACTCTTAAATTATCATATTTCTGTTGAAGTGCACCAGTTTGGCTTCAAATAGTTTTGAAAATAACGAGTACTGAGATTCATGTAACTGATTAGACCCCATCACCAAAAACTTCCAGCCTTGTGTCTATAGTAGAATTATTATTATTATTATTATTATTGTTATCATTATTTTATATATACATATATATATATATATATATATATATGTATATATATATATATATATATATATATATATATATATAATATATGAGTATATGCATATATATGTACATGTATGTGCATGCCTTCATCTACATGTACATATAGATGCATATCTGGGTATGTGACGTTGCAAAAAAACATGGACAAGATGATAAACAATATATATATATGTTAAAGGTGGCGAGCTGACAGAATCGTTAGCATGCTGGGCGAAAGGCTTAGTGGTATTTCATCTGTCTTTACATTCTGAGTTCAAATTCCACCAAGGTCAACTTTATCTTTCGTCCTTTCAGGGTTGATAAATTAAGTACCAGTTTCCTACTGGGATCAATCTAATTGACAGGCCCCTTCCCTCAAAATTTAAGGCCTTGTACCTATAGTAGAAAGGATTATTATAATACAGTAAGAGAAAGAATTATCACACAACTGATTAAAACAAAAATTAACTTTCTTGAGATGTAAGTCAGGTGACTGCCAAGAAAACCACATTAAAAAATATTAGCTACAAAATAAAGTTGTGTGGCTTTGAGTAACATAAAAATAGTTAGTAGCTCCCTGAATGAAAATATCTCAGCTATAGAAAATATCTCAACTATAGAAAAGTTATGTGTATATTAAAGAGCTCCATGAGAGGAATCTTATGGCAAAAACCACATTAAAAAATATTAACTACAAAAAAAGTTGTACAGCTTTAAGTGACAAAAAACTGGTAGATAACTTTTTAAATTGTGAATGAATCAAAATATCTGTTATTGTTGAAGAGAACTATACAAAAGTTATATGCAAATGAAAGAGCTCTATGAGAGGAATTTTATGGTGTAAACCACATTACAAAATATTAGCTACAAAAACAGTTATATGGCTTTAAGTGGTGAAAAACTGGTAAGTAACTTTCTGAATGAAAATATCTAAGTTAGTGTAAAAGAAAACTATTTGTTGTTGTTGCACTCCGTCGCTTACAATGTTGAGGGTTCCAGTTGATCCGATCAACGAAACAGCCTGCTCGTGAAATTAACGTGCAAACACGTGTACCCTTAACGTAGTTCTAGGGGATATTCAGCGTGACATTGTGTGACAAGGCTGACCCTTTGAATTACAGGCACAACAGAAACAGGAAGTAAGAGTGAGAGAAAGTTGTGGTGAAAGAGAACAGCAGGGTTCACCACCATCCCCTGCAGAAGCCTCGTGGAGCTTTAGGTGTTTTCGCTCAATAAACACTCACAACGCCCAATCTGGGAATCAAAACCACGATCCTATGACCGCGAGTCCGCCACCCTAACCACTGGGCCATTGCGCCTCCACAAAAGAAAACTATACACTGTGTATATTAAAAAGCACTATGAGAGGAATATTATGGTGAAAACTACATTAAAAAATATTAGCAACAAAAAAAAGTTGTGTGGCTTAACGTAACATAAAAATGGTAGGTCTCAGTTAATGTTAAAAAAAACTACAAACTAAGAGCAATCCACTCTAAGACCTGGAGAAGGCCTTCGAAAGTCAATGATTCTCTGTAGTCTGGTGGTCACTGTAAAAGCCATGTACAGAAACGCCATCAACAAGGTGTAAGTTAGTAATGAATTCTATGAAAAATTTATCAGACAGTTAGGTGTTCACCAAGGCTCCATACTTATCCCCCTTCTGTTCAATCAGTTCTCCATAATGGAAACGTTTAAAGCTAACTATGAATAACATGGCTCCTATAGTAGATTCTGTTAAACATCATCATCATCATTTAATGTTCACTTTTACACAGTCGCATGGGTCGGACGGAATTAGTTGAGGTAAATTTTTGACAGCCATATACCTTTCCTATCACTAACCCTCATTTGTTTACAAGTAAAGTAATATTTCCACAAGGTGGAGAAATTTCAGGGGATTATCATGTCTACAACAAAAGAATCTTGTTTCCAAATGAAGGGCAGAAAGTACATATCGACTCATTTATCACTGATTCAGGATAACACAGTATGCTCAATTGTGAATCATATTACACTTATCACATG
>NC_142950.1:11756930-11761930 GCF_046866305.1 Octopus bimaculoides
CTGGATGGTTTGACAGGAGTTGGACAGCTAGGGAGCTGTCCAGACTCCAGTTATCTGTTCTGGCATGGTTTCGATGGCTGGATGACCTTTCTAATGCCGACCACTTTTCATAGTGTGCTGGGTGCGTTTTACATGCCACTGGTACATGTGCATTTATACAGCACCAGCATGAGTGCATTCACATTGGTTCAAGTGCATTTTATGCGACACTGGCACAAGTGCATTTTACATGGCACCAGTACCTGCAAAGGACATGCCTGTATGTATGGATGGCTGCAATTTTATTTAGTGTCATAAATATGTAGTTGGCGTTAGGAAGGGCATCCAGCTGTAGAAACTCTGCCAAATCAGATTGTAGCCTGGTGTAGCCATCTGGTTTGCCAGTCCTCAGTCAAACCGTCCAACCCATGCTAGCATGGAAAGCGGATGTTAAACGACGGTGATGATGATATATATAGATATAGATATATACATACATATACACACACACCTACATGTGTGTGTGTCTGTGTTTGTCCCCCACCACTGCTTGACAACTGGTGTTGGTGTGTTTACATCCCTGTATCTTAGCAGTTTGGCGAAGGGACAGTTAGAATAAGGGCATCCAGCTGTAGAAACTCTGCCAGATCAGATTGGAGCCTGGTGTAGTCATCCGGTTCGCCAGTCCCCAGTCAAATCGTCCAACCCATGCTAGCATGGAAAGCGGACATTAAATAATGATGATGATGAGTGTTCCGTTGATCGAATCAACTGGAACACTCATCATCGTAATCGACGGAGTGCCAGTCAGACGTGTGTAGGTAGACCATTAATAACATCCTCATGGGGATAGACTGACAGTTTCCATGTCTGTAATGCTGATGTTCTATATCTGCATGAATTTGACCAACACCCCTAAAACACACACACACACACACAAAGCAAACTTGCAAGGACATTAAAATCTAGCCAAACCTTACCTTGTTGTAACATAGCACACCCAATATAGATACAAACATCCCAAAGCAGTTGACTGGTGTAACAGGGTTGCGAAGCATCATAATGGATGCGGTTATGATGACAATTCTTTTCATGGCATTCGCTACAGCATAGCTAAGTGGGCTGATAAGAGCCAAGATGGTGAAAGCAATGAGATTTTGCAGAGTGTTGAAAAAGCCATCTAACAGCAGTAATATTAGAACAGTAGTGAGTTTTATATTGCTTGTCTGCAAAAGAAAAAAAAGAAAAAAAATGATACTGATGATGATGATGATGATGATGATGATGATGATGACGATGATGATGATGATGATAAATGCCCTGATGCAATACCAGGCACTGGCTCTCATGGCTTCTGAATTTAACTGATTGGAAGTGTTATCGTGTACATGTTTTGTCTTGGTGTAAAAGATGGGCTACAGCAAATATTCTGCTCTGTAACACAGATTTGCTTGTCTGTTGCCTGACCGTAACCAGTTGAGCATGTCTCTTGGTGGTTGACGATATGTGCATCTCTGACCACGAGCAGAAGTAGTGAGGGAATATCATAGCCATGTGTTGAGAGCAATTCTTTGGGGTTTGAATAATTCACCTCTGGAAGCATGGCTGTTTCGTTCAACATTCATAAATAAACCTTATACAGGGACCTTTTGAGCAGGATGGGCTACTCGAAATGTAGAAAATTCAAACTGGGCTCCACCTGTAATGTCATATGCTGTTTAACTTGATATGAGATCACCATGTCGCATACATATGGCTGTGATGCGTTTGCCTGGTGTACCCTTATGACACGGGTAGTCATGATGGGTATAATGGGCTTCGTATATTTGTACCCGAGTGTCACTTTGATGGCATGCACTGCTCTCTCACTCAATAATAATAATAATAATAATAATAATAATAATAATAATAATAATACTGGTTTCAAATTTTGCCACAAGGGCAGCAATTTTAGAGGAGGAGACTAATCGATTACATTAACCAGTTGATTGTGATGTTTATCAGTATGTATGTGCCCAGCAGATATTTCCTTTTCCATATTAAATTCTTAAAGGTATTTGTGGAAAACTTTATTTTTAAAAATATCTTTTTTTTTTAGTGTTATGAGGAAACAAATTCGATGGAGGGGGGGGGGGCACTTGTGTACGTATACCATGTAACCGAGATAGAGATTGAGAGAGACAGGCAGACGGAGAGAGGCGAAGAGACAGAGGCGGGAGTGACGCAGAGAGAGAGAGAGAAAGAGAGAGAGAGAGAGAGAGAGAGAGAGAGAGAGAGAGAGAGAGAGAGAGAAAGAGGGGGAGGGAGGGAGAAAGACAGTTATGTAACTAAAAAGTTTGCTTCGCATTCGTTCCAAGTTGTTTATTGTTTGAAACTACTGGGAAATAATGACGTATCTCTAGACCCACCATCTTTCACAAACTTCTAAAACCATTATAATTTCATTAAACATAGTTATTTGTCCGGTAATCTTGCACTTTCAGTTTTCTTTTTTTTTATCTCATTATTATATAAAGATGTCCTTGAAGTAGACGAAAATAATTTCAGCAAACGTCTTTCGAATGCGCAAACTTATGTGTGATGGTAAGAGAAAGTAACAAGGAAAGTACAAAGGAAAATATTTTTAAAGAACCAAAGAGTTATCTTCCCCTTTCAGTGTAATTTTTTTTTTTTAATGGTTGACCGTAAGACAGCACTCCCTTAAAAGAATTTCTCGTTGTTAATTCTCGCTAACAGCACAGTTTTGTTGGCAGCAGCATTACTTGTTAATGGTATTCAGAAATCTCCCTCTCTCTCTCTCTCTCTCTCTCTCTCTCTCTCTCTCTCTCTCTCCCACGTGGATGTTTGTTCTGCTAAATATAGCAATAACTTCCTTCCCACCTACCTACATGCAAGTAAACAAAAGAAAAAAAAAAGAGAGAAAGGAACAAAGATAGACAAAGAAATAAAAGAGAGAGAAAGAAAGAAGTATAGATAGAAAGGTAGATAGACAGAAAGGTAGAAAGACAGTCAGAAAGAGAGAAAGACAAAATAGATAGATAGACAGAAAGACAGACAAGCAACTATGAGAAATATACTAGGTGCATTCCAGAAGTTTTGAGACTTTTTCAGGAGAGACGTTTATTAATTTCAAAAAACGTACAGAAATAATTTCTTTCCATGTACGATCCTCCGACTTCAATGCCTTCGTAGCGCTCCAGCAACGTCATGAAGTTCCCATGGCAATCCTCTAAAATGGGGACCCTTGACACAGCCTCCTTCAGCTTGGAAAGCAGAAGGTCACAGGGAGCAAGGTCTGGATTGTGGGGAGAGTGAGGCACAATTTTGGATACTTTCTCTGTCAAGGAGTTCATTACCAGAGTGGAATTGTGGGAACTGCTGCTGCGTTGTCCTGCTGCAAGTACTCTGGTTTCTGTACAAAATCTCTTCCCAGATTCCCTTAAAACCTCCACAATGTACTCTTTGCTGACAGTTTGGCCAGTGGGGAACCCAGTGGCTGTAAATGATGCCCTTCATCATCGTTTAACGTCCGCTTTCCATGCTAGCATGGGTTGGACGATTTGACTGAGGACTGGTGAAACCGGATGGCAACACCAGGCTCCAATCTAAATTTGGCAGAGTTTCTACAGCTGGACGCCCTTCCTAACGCCAACCACTCAGAGAGTGTAGTAGGTGCTTTTACGTGTCACCTGCACAAAGGCCAGTCAGGCGATACTGGCAACGGCCACGCTCGAAATGGTGTCTTTTATGTGCCACCCACACAAGCCAGTCCAGGGGCACTGGCAACGATCTCGCTTGAAAATCCTACGAAGGCCAGTCAGGCGGTACTGGCAACGGCCACGCTCAAAATGGTGCATCTTATGTGCCACCCGCACAAGAGCCAGTCCTTTACGGTTGAAAACAAGGGAGCGTTTCATAAGTGTCTGTAACATTTTTGCCTAGTTTAAAACGGGAAGGATGAGAGGCAATCTTGATACTCATCTCTGTTGGTTATCAGGATGGAATTGTGGGGACTGCTGCATTGTCCTGATGCAGAGGCACCGGTTTTTATAACAAAATCTCTTCCTGAATTCCTTTAAAACTTCCACAATGTACTCTTTGTTGACTGTTTGGCCAGAAGGAATCCACTGGATGTATATTATGCCCCTGCTGTAGAAAAAGGGATTAATCATAAGCTTCCCAATGGATTTGCTTGGCCTCTTATGCCAGCACAAACCAGATGCCCAGATAATACAAATTAACCCATAAGCAATCTGGAGCATATAAGTTTCTGTAGCATTTCTTCCCAGTTTAACACAAAATTTATGGCATAACGAGCTTTCAAATTATCTTTACATTCCAACAACTGCATTCCGCAAGGTAGTCAGCTGACGAGCAGTGTTTAGCAGGGTGTGTTCAAAGAATTGTTATGGCTGTCTCCTTCAATCTCAAATAACAACAGTTGGCAGGTCAGCTTATTAGATCTATAATAATGATATACTAAAATTAGAATATCCTAAGACAGTTATAACTGCCTCTCTGAAAAAAAAAAAAGTCCTAAAACTCCTGGAATGAAACTTGTAATTCTTTATGCAGGCGTACTTATTATGTGTTGAAACTTAACCCCTTTCATTACCAACCCACATGAAAGCAGCTCTGGCTCTGTAGTACAAATATCTTGTTTCCATAAGTTTTGAATTTATATATTCCACTAAACCTTAGTCACAATTTATGTTACTAATGCTAGCTTAATGATAACTAAGTTATTTTACTAAATTTTTTGTCATATTTAAAATTAATTGAAAGAAACAGAGCATCTCAAAATAAATATGGTAATGAAAGGGTTAAACAATTGCCGTATGGAAGACAGAAGTATGGAATACAGAAATGCAAAAAAGACCATTAACTTCATATAAAAAATTTACTGTTTGTTACATCATCATCATGATCCTCATTATCCTTCAATGTCTGTTTTCCATGCTGGCATGGGTTGGGCAGTTTGAGATGGAGCTGACCAGCTGGGAGCTGTTCAGACGCCATGT
>NC_142950.1:11764430-11766930 GCF_046866305.1 Octopus bimaculoides
TGCTTCTAATGTTCAGCTTTTCTCTCAAGATACTTACACTCTGACGGGTATTCACATTGACATTACACATCCAACGGAGCATACTGGCTTCATTCCTTGCGAGCTTACGTATGTCCTCAGCAGTTACAGCCCATGTTTCACTGCCATGTAGCATGGTTGTTCGTACGCATGCGTCATACAGTCTGCCTTTTACTCTGAGTGAGAGTCCCTTTGTCGCCAGCAGGGGTAAGAGCTCTCTAAACTTTGCCCAGGCTATTCTTATTCTAGCAGCTACACTTTCAGCGCACCCACCCCCACTACTAACTTGGTCGCCCAGATAGCGGAAGCTATCGACTACCTCTAGTTTTTCACCCTGGAATGAGATAGAAGTTGTTTCCTGTTTGTTTGCAGTCTTTATTGCACCTGAACATCTGCCACAAACAAAAACTAACTTGCTAGTTAACCTGCCTTTGATGTTGCTGCACCTCTTATGTGTCCATAGCTTGCACCGGGTACATCTTATAGAGTTACTACCTACTCCTTTTCTACATACTGAGCAGGGCCATCTACCTGAAGGGGTTTGTGTTTTATCTACCTTCCTACTTATTAGGATTTTGGTTTTAGCTAGGTTGACTCTAAGGCCCTTCAATTCTAGACCTTGCTTCCACACCTGAAACTTCTCCTCTAGTTCTGATAGTGACTCCGCAATTAGGGCAAGGTCATCAGCATAGAGGAGCTCCCAGGGGCAACCTGTCTTGAACTCCTCTGTGATTGCCTGGAGGACTATGGTAAATAATAGGGGGCTGAGGACGGAACCTTGGTGGACCCCTACCTCTACCCGGAATTCATTGCTGTACTCATTTCCAACCCTCACCTTACTGGCCGCATCTCTGAACATGGCTCGCACAGCTCTCACTAGCCATTCTTCTATCCCAAGTTTCCTCATTGACCACCAGATAAGGGATCGGGGGACCCTGTCAAAGGCTTTCTCCATGTCAACGAAAGCCAGGTACAGAGGTTTATCCTTGGCTAGGTATTTCTCTTGCAACTGTCTCACTAGAAGTAAGGCATCAGTAGTGCTTTTACCTGGCACGAACCCAAACTGCATCTCATCTAAATTGATTCGCTCCCTAATTAGTTGGGCTATGACCCTCTCTGTAACTTTCATAACCTGATCTAACAGCTTGATGCCTCTGTAATTATTTGTATCTAAAGCGTCCCCTTTACCTTTGTAGCAGTTGACTATGATGCTGCTACACCAGTCATAGGGTATGACTCCTTCGTGTATCACCTGGTTCGTAATACGGGTGACTAGGCTATAGCCAACACTGCCAGATATTTTGAGCATCTCTGCAGTGATTCCTGATGGGCCGGGGGCTTTCCCGGTCTTCATACTCTTAATTGCTTTATCTACCCTGGTACTATCAACTCGGATAGCTGGTCCCTCTATTGGGTCGACATAAGGCAGGCTCTCTTTCTCCCATTCATTCTCTTTATTAAGCAATCTATCGTAGTGGCATCTCCAGACCTCTTTCTTTGCATCCTCATTTAATGCAAGCATACCATCATCCATGCGAACACATTTCTCTCCTACAACATCACTATTCTCTCTCCTACACTGTCTTGCAACACGAAATACCTCGAGTCTTTGGTCCTCACGGCGCAGAACATTGGCAAATCTTTCCTTATCTGCTTCCCCTCTGGCTAAATAAACCTGTCGCCTAGCCTCCCTTCTGGCACATTGGTACAATTCCCTGCTACCACCGTTCTTCCAGTCCTTCCAAGCTTGTTTCTTTTGTCTAATAGCCCTGTCTACCTCCTTGTTCCACCACCACGTTACTCTGGGTTGGGAGGGGACCTTACACCACCCACAAATCTGGTCGGTGGCTTTCAACAGGTTGTCCCGCAGAAATCTCCAATTGTCTTCCACGTTGTATGATGCTATATCCCCTTCTATTTCGTTAAATGCTTCAAGTAACTTGTCTCTAAGTCTCTGTCCGTTTGCAGGGTCTTTAAGCTTCCACACCCTTCTTCTCCAAGCCTGTCTAATTCTGGGCACCCATTTTGCCTTGATCCCAAAGTCGCTAACTACTAATCTATGTTGTGGGGTACATTCTTCGCCAGGGTAGGTTTTGGCATTTATAAGCCGCCCTCTTTCCCTATTTCTGGCGAGGATGTAGTCGATTTGGCTAGAGTGTCTGCCGGAGCGGTAGGTGACTAGGTGACTGGCAGGTTTCCTGAAGTTGGTATTGCAGACCATAAGATTGGTTGCATCACAGAACTCCAGCAGTCTGGTTCCCTCCTCGTTGCGGGAACCGAAGCCATAGCCTCCATGTATGCCATGGAAGCCCCCAGCACGACGTCCGACATGACCGTTGAAGTCTCCAGCCACAAAGAGAAGGTCCCTGTCACTCGTCGACGAGGTAGTTTGCAAGAGGGTGTCATAGAATTGGTCTTTCAGACCATCTGGTAGCCCAGGTTGAGGTGCATAGGCTGAGATGACAGTAGCTAATCTATGATG
>NC_142950.1:11771930-11776930 GCF_046866305.1 Octopus bimaculoides
TAAGCTTCATCTTGATTTTCCAGGATTCACTCATTTTCCAGAATTCATCCCATTTTCTGTGAATCGTCCCAGTTTTTTCAAGATTCACTCCAATTTGCCAAGATTTGTCCCTTTTTTCTAGAATTCATCCCATTTTCCAGGGATCATCAGTTTTCCAGGAATTTTACCAGTTTTCCAGAATTCATCCCATTTTCCAGGAATTGTCCCAGTTTTCCAGGAATAATCCTAGATTTTCAGCATACACTCCAGTTGTCCAGAAATCCTCCCAGCTTTTCAGAATTCATTCTAGTTTTCTAGGATTCATTCCAGTTTCCAAACAAGTCTCCATGTCACAAAAGGAATGTTTTGAGACAGTGATTTGTCTCACTTTCTTAAATTTTATTTTAGGAAGGTTAGAAACCATGCCAAAGCAGACACTGGAGCTCAATACAACTCACCAAACCTTCTCAAACCATCCAAAGCATGCCAGCATGAAAAACTAACATTAAAACAAGAATGATGATAAATATTATCTACTTTGTTTTTATATATTTTCTTTTTGTTGATTTCTTTAATTTTTACTTTCTGTAAATCTTTCAGCTTTTAGAAATTACAGCTTTAGTTTAAAATTTGCTTATTCAGTTTTCATTTAAGTATAAACCTGCAGATAATGTATAGTACCAGTAATTCATCACAGATTATTCTTAGTATTTTTGTCTTACGTAGAACGATTTTAACGGTTTTAATTTTTGGTAATTTTCTTCAATAAATGATTCAACAAAAATATTTATTTTCATACGTACAACACATATAAGATAGAAAGATATGTAGATAGAGAGAAAGATAGACAGATAGACACACACATACATACACACAGCTAGATATAGGCAGACAGAGAGACAGATTGATATATAGATAGAAAACTATGTAGATAGGTAGAAAGACATGCAGACAGATACAGATGACACACAGACAGATAGGTAGGCAGATAGACAGACAGACAGAGAGTGGTAGACAGATAGACAAACAGAGTGATAGAGTGACAGACAGATAGACAGATAGATAGAAAAATAAATAGAAAAAATAGACAGACAGACAGACAGACAAATAGAAAGATAGGTAGACAGATAGATAGACAGACAGATAGATAGACAGACAGGTAGACAAACAGATGGATAGATAGATAGATAGATAGATAGATAGATAGATAGATAGATAGATAGATAGATGGGTACATAGTCAGACAGACAGACAGCTAGATATTTGTGAGTGTCTTTATCATGTAACCTTGAATTTTCTCCTGTTCCTGTTCAAATTGAATACCAAAATATAGGACTATGCAAAAACCACCCTACATTATTATAAAGACTGACACAGCACAGATATTACTAGTTGTACAACACATAAGCTGGAGTGGTCAAATATACCTGTAGTGTTGTACACAAAAGGCTAGCATAGCACAGATATACCTGATGTTTAAGCTGGAGTGGTTAAATATACCTGCCATATTGTACACAAGAGCTACGTGTGACATTTCTTTTTCATGTTCAAGAGCCACACCATGTGTGTGTGAGTGTGTAAAATTATATTTATAAATAAAGAAGACATACCTATATTATATTTATATCTATCTATATATACACATATTAAAACATAGGGTAAAAATTAATTAATATATGATTTTTTACCCTATGTTTTAATTTGATTAACCATAACCAAGTTCTCAAAGTGAATATATGCAACGCAGTAACTATTTTCTGCAGATATATTCCTGGAATTAGCGCGCCAAAATGAAGACTTTTGATTTTTACCATTAAGTTGTAATTAACAGAACCATATACACGTTCACCTATGGCGGTGGACAACTTTGTATAAGATTCTGAGAATTATGATTCCATTACAAATCACGCTGAAGAGAAACAGACATTCGGTAAGAGTGCTAATTTCGAAACTAGTTCGTGTTTTAATAATGTTTTATTTCTGTAATTTTCACTGTCTTGCTCGCTTACGCTTTGGTATTCCGCTGAATTTCATTTTGAGAACAATTTAGGTCTTAGTAGACACAAGATGTGGTCTATTTCTAGCACATTAAATGTTCACTTTAGTGGTCAACGTTATATATAAAAATATATATACACATACATAGATGTAAGGTATTCAGGCTAAATTTGATAAATTTGCATAAAAGGAAAAGAAAACACAATATCCCACTTGAAAATAAAAGTTTTTTTCTTTAAAAAAAATCAAAATATATCAACTCGTTCAGAGGTTCTCAATCAGTTTTCACCTATGGATCCCCTTCGTTCTTATTTTACTCAGGTGGGGCCTCATAACCATTCCATGCTTTAAAAATTCTATATTTTTCACCTCTACCTTAGCGTAGGCAGAGGTACTGTTTTCAGTTGTGTTTGTTTGTTTGTCCTTGGACAAGATTTCTCAAGAACCACTGGATAGATTCAGATGAAACTTTCAGGGATGTTTGGCCTTGTGACTGGCACAAACTGATTAGATTTTGGGATCAATCCAGTACCAGACAAGGATTCTGGATTATTTTTCCAGTTTTTTTTTTTTTACATAATTTTTGAGAGCAGTTAGGTTCATTTTTAGTATTCTCCTTTGTGAAAGCAGTTGAGCTTATTTCAGATATTCCCATTTTTAAAAAACATCTCCAGCTAATTGTTGAGAGAATGTTGGTGTTGCCTTGGTGGAGGCTTGCACTCCTCTTGTTATAATTATTATTAGGAATTTGTGTGTTAAGAAGCTTGTGTCCCAACCACATGGTTCCAGATACAGTTCCACTGCATGGAACCTTGGGCAAATGTCTTCTACATAGCCTCAGGCCAACCAAAGCCTTATGAGTGGATTTGGTAGACGAAAGCCTATTGTATATATAGATGTATATATATATCTGAGTGTGTATGTGCATTAGTGTCTGTGTTTGTACCTACCACCATATGACAACCAGTGTTCATGTGTTTGCATCCCCATAACTTAGCAGTTCGGCAAAAGAGGCTGGTGTTTCTCCTTTCCTTACCTGGAGTCATCAGCGTTTGATATTTTTACAGAGAACCCATTTCTCATCACCAGTCACTATTCAGCTCACAAAAGGTTCGTTCGTGAAACACGACAGCAAAGAAGAGCAAACATTCACTCTCTCTCTGTCATTAAACTCGGAAAGTTCGTGAGAAACCTGACCCAGTTTACTGATTTTTCTGATGGCACATAGGTGTCAATGATTGGTTGAATGACCAAATCCAAGCTTCTCTGCTAGTTCAACAGTTATGATGGGATTTTGTTCCACTAGGGTCTGCAAGACGTCCTTGTTGAGTTCTACATATCCTCTAGGATGACCCTTGTCTTCTAGGCTGTAGTTTCCAGCTTGGAATTTCTGGACCCATCATTGACACTGGCTTACACTTATTATCTGATCCCTGTATACTGCATTAATTCCTCGCACTTTCTGTTGCATTGTCCCCTTTATTGAACTCATAAAGCAAAATAAGCTGAATATGCTCCTTTGTCACTTTCATTATAGCTTTGAAAAAATAACTGTTAAAATGGAACTGCACTCTTCAAAACTCGCACTAAGAATAAGCACACAAGGTAAAATTACTACCTGCTTTTATAGCAAGTTGATGCAGGTAGTTTATCCCATCCCCCTCTGACTTTTAGACCATGCAATTGAAAAACCACGTTATTTATGGAATTACCCAATATGCACACACACACACACACACACACACAAATATATACATATATACACTCTCTGAGTGGTTGGCGTTAAGAAGGGCATCCAGCTGTAGAAACTGCCAAATTTAGATTGGAGCCTGGTGTTGCCATCCGGTTTCACCAGTCCTCAGCCAAATCATCCAACCCATGCTAGCATGGAAAGCGGACGTTAAACGATGATGATGATGATGATGATGATGATGATACACACATACATACTCTTTTACTTGTTTCAGTCTTTTGACTGTGGCCATGCTGGAGCACCGCCTTTTAGTCGAGCAAATCGACCCCAGGACTTATTCTTTAGAAGCCTAGTACTTATTCTATCGATCTCTTTTGCCGAACTGCTAAGTTACGGGAACATCAACACACCAGCACCGGTTGTCAAGCGATGTTGGGGGGACAAACACACATACACAAACACATACACACACATACATATATATATATATATATATATATACATATATATGACGGGCTTCTTTCAGTTTCCGTCTACCAAATCCACTCACAAGGCTTTGGTCGGCCCGAGACTATAGTAGAAGACACTTGCCCAAGGTGCCACACAGTGGGACTGAACCCGGGTCCATGTGGTTGGTAAGCTAGCTACTTACCACACAGCCACTCCTACGCCTACATGTATACATCTCTCTATACACATTCATACGTGTAGATAGTATTGCTCACTAAAGTACATTGGTTAATCGCTGCACATTAACAGCTTCTACTGAGTCTTCATTTCTTGCAATAAATACTTCAAAATCAAGGTTAGATATTAAAGCTGTATTAGGAACAGCAAAAGTGAAACCCAATATCATCTGTGGAAGGCACAGCTGGAGTCTGTCGGATATAGATTGGTGAATACTGGTATATAAGCATCCAGCACTGACGCTGATGCATACTGGTAGATGGAAGTTATATGCGTGTGTGTATGTGTGTATGAAAAAATATATGCACGTGTGTGTATAGATAGATAGATAGACATATAGATATGTAACAGTATGTGTGTGTGTGTGTGTGTGTGTGCAAGTATGTGTGTGTATATATATATATACATATATATATATGGGAGAATATACAAATAATAACAACAGACGAGGACAGGTGGTGTAAATAACAAAAGTATATATTAGTATGACGCTCGGGAATACGGAAAGTCTTTGACGTTTCGAGCTACGCTCTTCAACAGAAAGAATACGGAGACAAGGAGAAAAACACGGAGAAAAAAAATTGAATAGTGTTCAGTCAACGGTGGCTGTGTGGTAAGTAGCTTGCTTACCAACCACATGGTC